>NW_020537002.1:0-24606 GCF_003426905.1 Ctenocephalides felis
TTTGAACATATACCGTTGAATCTTTATTTCTTTAGAAGAGTGAACTGATTTTGAAGGGTTTTCCACTCTTCTTTAATTGTTGCTGGAACTTCTTCATCCCAATCAGTCTTCTGTTTCCATATCTTTTGCATTATCATCTTCGCCTTGACTACGACTGGGGCTATAAGTCCCATTGGGTCGAAGATTTGGGATATGGCTGATAAAATGGCTCTTTTTGTGAAAGTTCTTTGGAATGCTGATGGAATTGTTGCCTTAAAAATGTCTTCTGTCGGGTTCCATAATAACCCCAATGCTTTAAATTCCAGTTTATCAATGAAGCACGTATTTTCTAATTCTTGATTTTCTTGTGCAATTGTGTTTAAAAATTCTTGATTATTGCTGGACCACTTGTGTAGAGAAAATCCTCCGCGGCCAAGCATTGTCACAAGTTGATCAGATTTAATATGAAGATCTGTTATGGAGTTTGCTCCTGTTATTATATCGTCTACATAGCAGTCTTGTTTAATAATATCTGCTGCTACAGGTGTACTGCTTTCTTCATCCTCTGCTAGTTTATTCAAAACACGAATTGCTAAATAGGGTGCGGAAGATGTGCCATAGGTTACTGTTGTTAATTTATAACAACGAATGTCTTCCTTTGGGTCACATCTCCACAAAATCCTTTGCACTTCTTGATCTTTTTAGCAACTTTTATTTGCCTGTACATTTTTGTAATTTTATCTTGCCTTATACATTTTTGTAATATCTGTTATAAAAACATACTTCCAGCATCGAAATCTAATTAGTATTGATATTAATTCTTGCTGTAGCTTAGGTCCTGTATGTAAGATGTCATTTAATGATATATTATTAGATGTTTTAGCCGAAGCATCAAATACTACCCGCAACTTGGTTGTACCATATTCTTTTATAACGGGGTGATGTGGAAGATAATAAACTGGATTTTCTTGAGTTGAATGTTGTATCACTGTGGTTTCTTGCGCATGGCCTAACCGAATATACTCTTCCATAAACTCTGCATATTTATTCAAAAGGTTTTTATCTGATTTAAAGCGTCTTTCCAGGTTTAACAGGCGTGACTTGGCTAGATGGAATGATTCTCCAAGTTCTGACTTTCTATTTTCAATAAATGGTAGACTCACCTCATATCTTCCATTTTCATGTCGGTGAACTGTCTTTAAAAAGTGGTCTTCACAGATTTTGTCCGAACCCTGCATTGGAGGACTGCTGTCTATTTCTTCGATTTGCCAAAACTTTGTTATTTCGCAATTTAATTGATCATTGGAAATGAATCCTACATAACTCGGTTGCATCGATGGCTCCTTATATGGTCCTGAAAGCATCCATCCAAGCTTGCTGTTTTTCAACATGGGAAGTTTATAGCCTAGTTTTATACTACCTTGCTGTATGATTTCAAAGAATAATTCTGCTCCTATTAGTACGTCAACTGGCCCAGGATTTGAAAATGAAGGATCTGCTAATTTTATGTTATTTGGAATCTTCCAGTCACTGGCATCAATTTTTGTGCAGGTAAATTTGTTGTAATTTTATCTATTACAATACAGTTTATTGATCTGCTATACGAACTATTAATTGAATTTATCTTGATTTTAGTCGATTTAGATACTCCTAATGACTTGCCCTGTAGTACACTCAGAGTGTTTCGGGAATTAAATTGTGGGAGCTGCAGTCTTTCTGCTAAATCTTTTGTGACCAGGTTGGTCTGTGAGCCACTATCCAATAGTGCTCTTGCTTCACAAAGCTCCCCTCGAGTGTTTTCAATGTTGATGATTGCAGTGGCTAACAAAACGCTTATGGAATTGGACTCTTGTGAAAATAGTACCTTTTGCGTAGTTTCACTGCTTCTCACTTTTTCCTCTGAGGTGGAATCTTTATTATCATTATATACATGCATCATTGTGTGGTGTTTCTTCTGGCATATTTTGCAATTCTGACTGAATTTACATACATCTGGTGAATGAGCAGGTTCTAAACATTTCTCGCAATGGAGATTAAGTCTTAAAATTTCCTGTCTTTGTGTTATTGGTAGTTTCTTAAATTTAAAGCAATTATATACACGATGTCCTTTCAATTTACAATATATACATGGTTTGTGCTGATTATCTTGAGACACTATATTTACAGATTTTATTTTTGCTCCGGAATGTTCTATCTTACCAGTCTTGGTTGCAGTTTCCAACGCACACGACCTGGTTTCAAGAAATTTATAAAATTTGTTTAACGTTGGCAGCTCTCCTTCTTGTTGTGATAGACTCCAAGCTAAACGAGTATGGTGATCTAATTTATTTGTGAGCTGAAAAACTAAAATTATGTCCCAATAAACTGCATCTTCGTGAATTGTTACTAGTGACTGCGTCTGCTGCCTCGCTTGGTTCAAAAATGATTGTAGATTTTCATGTGAACCTCGTAGTATAGGTTTTATGTCATTTAGAGATTGTAGATGTGATGTAATTATTAAGTATTTATTGTTGTATCTATCTTGCAGTAAATTATATGCCGTGTTGTAATTTTCATTGGTCATAGAAAGATTTGTTATTAAGTCAGATGCTGGTGATTGTAGTGTCCCTTTTAAATAATGAAGTTTTTGAACGTCTGACAAATGCTCGTTGTTGTGTATAAGTGAATTGTAAATATCTATGAATGCATTCCATTCCGAATAATTTCCATTGAACTTTGGTAAATTTATGTCTGGAAGTTTGATGTTAATTTGCCTATGTTTTAAATCTATATTTGGTTTATTTTCGTTAATGTTAGTTTCTAAAATATCTTCAATTTGAGCTGACAATTCAAAATGTAAATCAAATAACTCCTCATATTCTTTTGAGTAAGTTCCTGGACATCTAACATCTAATTCAGTTTGATTTTCTTCTAAACTTTGAAGAATCTCAACTAGTTTCTTTTTTCGGAGGATTAAGCCATGTTTGCTATCTCCTTCTCGAAAGTTATTAATAAAATTCTGAATAAGCGCGATAGATTTTATCAATCGAGCCCTTTGTTGTTTGAGCGTCTCAATGTCCGCCATTTTAAATTTTACAAGAAACGCACGTGTAAAATATACGATAGTTTATATATAAATTTGCTACCGCAATTTGTTTAAATCCGTAGTTTTTGAATGTAATGGGAAAATTGTATTGATATATAATAGGAATATGTTCCTAATTCCTATCCCGATTTATTAAATAACCACAATGACAAAGTATACCGTACATAGACTAAACCTTACAAACAATTATACTAAGCAATTTTGAAATGGTTTTAGACTAATTGTGGACTTACTTGTATTTCCAATTGTGATCTTTAGTTGTAGTTGTTCCAATTCCAGTGAACTCCAGGCGACGCTTCCAAGCTTCAATGGCGGCTTCTCAGGTTCCCGGGTTTTCATTCACGTAGAGCTTTGTTTGGCTTTATGTTTTGACGAACTCGCGTATATTTAATTTTAAAGAGTGGACTGTAATTTTTAATCACTGGATCCGTGTCGATGGACCAAAATGTATAATATACTTAAATGAAAACGCCGATGTTGTCTTAGCCATGTATTTTAAACAACTATATTTTACAGAAATAAAAATAATAAAATCAAAAGCTCAAAATGGCGGGTCAAAAGCCCCCCTACCAGATTTTGGTTATTTCTAAAGCACACCGTTAGATGGCAACATAATTAATTATATTTTATCCAATTGTTAAGGAGCATATGAGGTTTAAATGAGAATTAAAATTTAAAAGCCATAACCTTTTTACACTGTAATTAGAGTTTATTTGAATACCCATAAATGGTCAGAAATTAAACATGTCAGATTTTCAAAATCTTTGCATTGTGTTTGTACTTCTATATGTTTGGTTGAATATAATTGTTCTGCACTCCTTAGGAGAGTATATGGATATAAATTATTATCGTTTTTTAAAGTAGGATTGATGAAGTATATTATTTACTATATTATTTTCTTCATAAATAAAATAGAATATCTCATATAAGATCTACACCTGCTTAAACGATTTTTGAAAAAATTTGATTCTGCTGTTAGTGTACAGGTGGCTTTAAGGATAAGGCCTTTAGTCAAATCCGAAATTTCTAAAAGATATGTTAAATGCCTCGAAACACTGCCGAATAAACCTCAAGTTTTAATAAAAAATCTTTCTTTTACTTACAACCATGCATTTCCACCAGAAGTTTCGCAAGCTGAATTTTATGACACTGCTGTTAAGGGTTGATGTAGTTGATGGATTGTTTAAGGGTAATTTATTTCTACTAGAATTTAATTTTGACATAACATAACTTTGGTGTAGGTGAATTTATCTCTCATCTATAATCCCAAATTCTATTTTTATCTTCAGTATCTTTACTTTATTATTTATTATTTTGTTCAATCTAAAAATATATTTTAGGCTACAATGTGACAATATTAGCTTATGGTCAGACTGGCTCCGGAAAAACTCATTCCATGGGCATGGCTTATTCAGTTGGACCAGTCGAGGAGATGGGTGTTATACCAAGAGCAGTAAAAGACATTTTTCAAAAAATTTCAACTCTGACGGAGCAATATAATTTTCAATTACAAGTTAGATCAATATAAACTACTTTCCAAATATTAAAGCAATAAATTTAAAGTGTATTGTTAAGGAGCATATGAGGTTTAAATGAGAATTAAAATTTAAAAGCCATAACCTTTTTACACTGTAATTAGAGTTTATTTGAATACCCATAAATGGTCAGAAATTAAACATGTCAGATTTTCAAAATCTTTGCATTGTGTTTGTACTTCTATATGTTTGGTTGAATATAATTGTTCTGCACTCCTTAGGAGTATATGGATTGCTATTTAATATAATTTGCTTTTAGAAATCATAATAGTTTATGAAATTGTAAACATAATAATAACAGTAAGTCATTTCTTCAGTAAAGTATTTTCTCATGTTCTACAGGTATCATTTATGGAATTATATCAAGAACAATTATTTGATCTTTTATCAAAATCAAATAGAGATCAAAGTATAGTTGATATCAGAGAAGATCAACAAAAAAGAATTGTAATTCCTGGATTAACCGAAATTGAAGTACGTAATGCAAAAGATACATTAGATTGTTTAGTTAGAGGATATCGTCGCAGAGCTGTAGGTGCAACTGCAATGAACAGTCAATCCAGTAGAAGTCATGCAATATTCACTATCCATATACAACAGCGAAAAATCAGCGATAAGTAAGTAATAGTCAGTAAAAGAAAAAAGCTTTACGTATTATTTTTTTGTTATTTAAAACTGGATCTAGTAATGATGAATGAAAATAATGGTTTTTGAATTGAAAATTATTTTAGTTCACCATGGTTGTCGCTTCGAAACCATACATACAAAGCATTTGTGCGAAAATTATGCGTGTGTAATGTTAGCGTTTTTTTGGATCTTCTGTTGACGTTTTCACAAAAACGATTGAACTGATTTCATAACTTCAAATGCCATTGTATGTAATTTGGTAAGGACTAGCATTGATTATAGCCCAGTCAAATTAAGTTTTCAGTTAGGAACAATTCGCATAGAGCTGAAATTTGGTACAGATGTTAAATAGGCCATTACAAATGAAATGTCAAAAGACCCCAACGATCCGACATCTGCGATTTTTTTTATTCAAGGTCAAAGGTGCAAAAATCTAGTTTTTCCCATTTTCCGCCGAAACCATAATTTTTTTTATGTTAGATGAGTTTATTTATTATAAAATTCTCTATGAAATTGTTATTATTAATTTTTTTGTTAGTATCACCGTTTCTGAGATATTGCCGTTTGAAAAGTTGAAAAATTCATATTTTTTATAATATGCAGCTTTTAAACGTCATCAAATGTGTAATATAAGTAAAAAATAAGAGTTAATTGGTTTCTGTTTAAATAGTATAAGTTTAATGAAATTTTTGAAGTATAAAACTATAGTGTTAGCCCCTAATTACCTTAGCTCTTGAGCAACACCCGCCAGCTATGTCATTTTCCTAGTGTGGGAGGGTCACATATACGACTGTTTTTGAAGCGAATAAACCACCTATTGGTGTACGGCATTTAAGACAAATTGCTGGAACTTCCCGTACCAAAAATTCAATTTTTCAAAAAAGATTGATTTTTGTGAATATTAAATTTTTGAGTAAATTGACTTATTTGAATTATATTTAGAAATAATTTGGAATTTTTTAACTTTTTTAACTTTTTTTTCAATGCAATATCGCTCCATACTTATTATTAAAATCTCTATAAAATATCTAATAATGTGATGCGCATATCGATGCTTTTCTGACGCAACCTCGTATCTCAGAAACTACTATTATACTTTTCAGGAGAGACAAAAAACGTTTTATAACGAATTTTTGAACTGCTGTTAACAATTTTTTTATAAATTTTAAAAATATTCAATCTTGTAACAATTATTTATTATTTTTTCTTCAATTCTTTCAGATACGTGTTTGTCGCACGGAAAAAAATGTAACATACGTGGTTGCGGCATGCTGTTTTCAAATAAGAGTACATGAATAACTTTTTTCAATTGTTTTATTTTGAGAATCGATCAACTTTTTAAATAATTCTTAATAAAAAAACAAACATTTTTAAACTTGTGGTATATGTTAGTTTATAATTACGACAATATAGTATCTGGCCATAGTTTAGGTATTTCAATACCTAGGATATTTAGCTCTTTCATGGATTTATAATTTACTACTTTGTGATTATCATTTTTATTGTTACTTTTATTCTTTTTAACTTCCCGAAGGAGAAGTTTATGTTTTCATCAAAAAACCCGATTCGCTAATTTTATGTTTTCTCGACGTTTCAAGCCATTCTGAATCGAATGAGACCAAATTTGGAAAAAGTATGTGTGTGTGTGTGTGTGTGTATGTGAACAGATTTTTTGCCGTAAATCGACGTTTTCTCGAAAACGGCTGGACCGATTTCAAAAATTTAAAAGCCATTCGATGTATCTCAACGAGAACTATTGTTTGTCAGTTTTGTGCGACGATCGGCCAAGCCGTTTCTTCATAAATGGCAGAAAAGTGAAAAAATTTTCGTCTACGTTTTAGCCCGCAATTCTGAATCGATTTTGAAAATTCAAAAACCGTTCGAAAGATATTGGTTGGGAATCGTGCTGATTAGTTTTTGGTAGAGATCGGCCGGGCCGTTTTCTTGTAATAAAGTTTAAAAAAAAAAAAAATCGACGATTTTTATGATTATTTTTTTGACGATAGATACCATAGTCTTCTAGATCATACTAAAATATTACGGCCCTACGACAACTGGTTCAGCTTTAAAAATTCGTCAAAGTTTGCAAAAATCAGTATGGTCTTTTTGGCATTTGTCAAAATTAGACTTTTGATCGACGTTTTCTCAAAAACGTCTGAACCGATTTTAAAAATTTAAAAGCCATTTGATGTATTTCGGTGAGGACTATCGTTTGTCAGTTTTGTGCAACGATCTGCCAAGCCGTTTCTTTGTAATTTGAAAAAAACTTTTCATCCACATTTAAGCTCATCCTACCGAACGATTTTAAAAAATCAAAAACTGTTCGAAAGATATTAGTTGGGAATGGTACTGATTAATTTTAGGTGAAAATCTACCGAGCCGTTTTCTTGTAATTAACTGATTTTCATGGAATTTTTTTTGGCGATATACATCATGGTCTTATAGAACTTACTGTAATATTACGGCCTAACGACAAGTAGTTTAATTTTAAAAATTCGTCAAAGTTTGCTAAAATTATTATCGTTTTTTTTAAAGTAGGATTAATGAAGTATATTATTTACACATTTTTTTGATTAAGTCGATTATTTACACATTTCGGGAAGTTCATGTAACTTGCCTCAAGGCTAAATACCAAACCAACTAGTTAAATTTTATTATCAATAAGGTTCATAAATAGTAGATTGGGCTATGATCTTTATTTTGTTCATAATTTTAACTATTTCTAGTAAAAATATTGATTGAAGTAACGCTTACTATGTCCAATCCAAGCCTAATCAAAAATGTATGGGAAAGCGTCATGTTAGGTTTGGACGACATGGCAAGCACTCGCGATTTTTTTTAACAATTACAACCTATTTTGGTTTTATCGAAGTTGCTGAAATATTTTTTGTACTTTTAATAAATTAATTTCTAACATTTTAGGCCTTGATTGCAATAGGTTCATTAGCCGCAAATTTCAATCGAGAACTGTAGTCCAGTCATTTGGTGCAAAAAAAGGCTGTTGCCGGTACAGTACTCCGGGAATTATGAAAATTGGTAATCTTGTAGATTTCGAGGTGCTCTTTACGAAAATCAACTTTGCCACCTCAAATTTGAACGGCAAGTTGCCGCCATATTGAAAAAACAGCGTCAAACAACAACTTTTTTAAAATATCTTTTTTTTGGCTGATTCTACGATAAAAGTATCTATGTACGAATTAAACTAGATAAAATTTCCTACAATTCCTTAGAAAACCGTTTTTTTTGTAAAATTGAAAGTTTGAGAGTACGGCCGCCTCAAAGTATAAGATAAAAAATTATAAAAAATTATTCGAAATTAGGCACAAGGACGTCTTAAAAACATGTTCTAACACCAATAATGCTGAAATCGTAATTTGAGTTTAAAGTATTAAAATTTAATTAAATTTGTTCAAGGACTTATGAAAATATTTATAGCATATAATAAAGAATTTTATAAGGTATTTTATGACATATACATTTATTAATTTATTATTGTAAATTTTGTTGATATTTTAAAAAAACCTAAAAAAAAGACCTAACACCAGTAACGCTGAAATCCTAATTTGAGTAAAGTATTAAAATTTAATTAAACTCCTTCAGGAACTTATGAAGAATTTTAAAAGGTATTTTATAACATATACATTTATCGATTTATTATTTTAAATTTTGTTGATATTTGAAACAAAAATAAAACTAGCTGTAAGTGGAATTCTGTCTTGAGGCAATTATGACATCGTACCTTAAGGCAAATTGCTGGAACTTCCCGTATCATAACGAAATGTTCGAAAAATACTGAATGTTTTCAAATAGATTATTATTAATATTGTAACATTGTCGTCTAATATTTATAAGACAACATTAACTAAATCTAAACCGATCAAGTAAAAGTACCCTGCCCTGGTTTTAATGTCAGTACATGCAAATGGGTAAAACTATCCAGTTGTTTCTTCTTCTAGTGTGTTGATTATATGTTTAAACATTATTTTTTATTTCTAAATTTCATTAGTTTTCATATTTACACGTCCCAAGTTTAAAACAAAGAAAACAAATGAAGGAAGAAAAATTAAATATCACAAAACATCTAATGCCTCCGCTTTGCCCCTGCCTCTGGTCCCCACGGAAACCGCCGCTAGGCATTACTTCGTGGGGGGAGGATCTAGAATGTTACAATTCTTAACTTGTTATAAACAATGTTATAATTCATAAACATTTTACTTATCTTTTAAATGGGCGAAGTCCCATTCGTCCTTTCTCTCTCTATAGAACGCAGGTCCATTAAAACGTCTCTCGCAAATCTGTCTATGGCGTTCCAAGCAGCTTCACTTGTCAGCATTACTTCAACAACATTACCTGGGGTAATTGTGCGTCTCAATGTCTCCTCCACATCATCCCGTAGAGCACCAAATCGCGGGCACACGAAGAACACGTGCTCAGCATCTTCGATTTCGCCCAAACAATATGGGCAATCCGGCGAGCTATCGTGCTTGAATCGGTGTAGGTAGGCTCGAAAACAGCCATGCCCCGATAGCATTTGCGTAGTATAATAGTTTACTTCGCCGTGCTTGCGACTTAGCCAGACTTTGATGTTAGGAATGAGACGATGCGTCCATCTGCCCTTTACAGCGACATCCCACAGTCGCTGCCATCGGTCAATGCTGTTCTGCCGTTCTTCTAATCTTAACTTTTCAGGACACAGTTGTTGATGTCTTCTATGGTAAATTGTCCGTCTTTCCTCTGCTAAGACTAAGAGAGGCACAGTTCCTGAAATGACGCACACTGCTTCCGCCGATATTGTGCGAAATGCGCAAGCAATTCTTATAGCACTGAGACGGTATAAGGGCCCTGCCATTCTCCTCGATTTTTGAGATTTAAGAGCATCACCCCATATGGAGATACCATATGTCAGCACTGAAGTAATAACTGACGATAGTAATATCCTTCTGGTTTGTTTAGGACCTCCAATATTAGGCATCAGTCGAGCAAGTTTCGTCCTAACTATTGACGCCTTAGCACTAACGTGTTCCACCTGTTGATTGAAATTCAAACGAGCATCAAGCATTACGCCAAGGTAACAGATGTGAGGTTTTGACGTGATCTCAAGATTTCCTATCTTTAGCTTGATGGTCTCAATTCTTTTCCTACTAGTGATAAGAACAGCTTCACTTTTTTGTTGTGCTAATTGGAGATTCATTGTTCCCATCCACCGATTAATTTTTCTGAATGTAATATCGAATAGGCTTACGATGTCATCAATTTGTTTGGAGACAACCACTATGGCAACATCGTCTGCATATGCTACTAGTTTCACACATTCTGGAAACTCTAGTCTCAAAAGGCCATCATACATAATATTCCACAGCAAAGGGCCTAGAACAGAGCCCTGCGGCACACCTCCTGTTATATTATATTCTTCTGTACCATCGCGTGAATGGTACATTAGAATTCTGTCTGTAAAGTAGCTTGCGACTATATTGCATAGGTATGCTGGCACGTTCTTGTCACGGAGTGCATTCATAATGCAATCCCAGTTTGCAGAATTAAAAGCATTTTTTATATCCAATGTAGCTACAAGGATCTAATGCCTGTGATAGCAATTCTGTTGGCTCGCTTCAAAACCAATGTCAATTGTATTATTCATTTGATCAGAATACCTCAATATTTTGACTTCGAAAATACAAGCGAGATGGAAGATCTGGTTAGTATTTTAATTTTTGTACCTATGAATACCTATAAGGATTACTTAGCAAACGTGGTCTTTGTCTTTGTGCTTGAATTACCACCAACAGGAGTATATATTTTAAGCAGAAATTTTAATTGCATATGGGAATGTTGATGCATCTTGCATTTGTTGTAGTTTTTCTAACTTTTTAACATATACTTAGTAGTTTTAATCTAGTGTTTTATGTTTACGGAATTTAAGGAACTTATTAGGCGCTCTGCAAAACATCGCCCAGGTGTCTACCGACACAATAGTGTTAGACAACTGCAGCAAGACTTTGCATTGCCTTTATAAAAGGGCAAGAAGTATTGTTGCAGATTGCGGTGCCGCCATATCGACCATTGTCGACGAATGCGCATTTGTATATATGGAGCCATATCTTGTATGGCTAAGTATTGTGAATGGGGTACGAATTACATTTTTGTTATGTGTAGAAAGTTGTCAAACAATTCATCTCTTGATCAGAAAGAATTTTTCTTTCTAGCAAATGGATTCAAAATGTGCTAAGAAAGAAGATTTTCTTCGGATTGTAAATTCTCTAAAAAAAAATATACATTTTCCACTATTTACATAACGTTTTACATACTTTTAGAAGAATTTAAAGTGTTTAGAAATGGTGTCATTGAAAGAAATCTTCCTATCGAGGTTTGTTAATTAGATCAAAGATTAAACATAACTAATTTAACTAATTCATACTCCTATCAAAATATCTTTTAGGGTTCGATATACTGCCTACTTTCCTACGGTACATATTTATCTTGGGAATTAATGG
The DNA here is from genome assembly GCF_003426905.1 of Ctenocephalides felis. Lineage (NCBI taxonomy): Eukaryota > Metazoa > Arthropoda > Insecta > Siphonaptera > Pulicidae > Ctenocephalides > Ctenocephalides felis. The sequence goes on from NW_020537002.1 coordinate 11,718, forward strand.
ATATAAAATATATGGATCTGAATAATATGGTACTCAATGCTGTGGTTTGTATGAAACGAGCCGATGTATTAAAGTTAAAATTGAAAGAATATATTGAAATCTGCAAGGACATCGTAAAAAATGTCACTCATGATGATCTGCAACAAGCTGTAAGTTGATTTGAAAAAATCAAAATTTTAAAGTAATACTAATTGTAAGGCAAATTTTACTATTGTTTTAAACTATACTCGTACATGAACTACTTGTCTACCTGTCCACCTGTCTCCAACTTCTTCAACCTTCTACTTGTCAACAGTTTTACCTTGCTGCCTGTTTACTGTCCAACCTGTTAACCTGTTAACCTGTTAACCTGTTAACCTCACAACTCTTCAATTCACACGTCTACTTGTCCATCTGATTGCCTGTCTATGTATCCACCTGCTTACCTACAAATCTACTTGAAAACCAATTTAACTCTATCAGTCTGTTCATCAATGGGAATCGAATGCTTTTTGAGTAATTCAAATCGAATAATCGGTGCTCCGGGGTTGTCCGCCAAAAATAGTATCCTTATTAAATTGTATTATCAATGAGGTTCATAAATAGTAGATTGGGCTAATTCATACCAAATGATTTTTATTTTGTTCATAATTTTAACCATTTCTAGTAAAAATATTGATTGAAGTAACGCTTACTATGTCCAATCCAAGCCTAATCAAAAATGTATGGGAAAGCGTCATGTTAGGTTTGGACGACATGGCAAGCACTCGCGATTTTTGAACAATTACAACCTATTTTGCTTTTATCGAAGTTGCTGAAATATTTTTTGTACTTTTAATAAATCAATTTCTAACATTTTAGGCCTTGATTGCAATATGTTCATTAGCCGCGAATTTCAACCGAGAACTGGCCGACCATCAAAACCCAATAATACACGACTTAGTATTAAAACTCAGCTCGGATGACATAACGCTAATAAAAAAGAATGCAGAAGAGTATGTTTTCACAAAAGATTGGACAGGTAATAATTAGAATAAAATTAATTTAAATATTCCTTATTGAAGTGGAACTTCTAATGCAAGTGCCAACAAAATGTGGAATAGAAAGAGACACAGAGCGAAAATTGTCTGAATATCCACAGCATTTTCAGACAATTTACAAAATTTTCATATAATCAGCTGAAGATTTTGTAAATTGTTTGAAGATTTGTAATATATTTATTTACTGGGAAAGTTTTTGAACATATTTTAATAGTTGCTTGTTTGATATCTGTTGTGATGCATGTTGATACACTTTTAAGCTTCCATTATAAATTGAGATGCCAAATGGAATTTTTCACTCAAAGATGCATCTAACACAACTCAACAATCACATTTATGTTTAGACTTTTGTTTATATGCATAGCACAGTTTGTGTAAAAGAAAAAATTAATATGACTTTACTAGAAGACTTTTGTAATTAATTATGTTATCGTTTTTAATTATTTCATTGTAGGAAGACACGAAGAAGACGAGATTCAAATAAGCAAACGTCATGAAGTCTTGGAGCGTTTTTGTAAACTTGTTGAATTTAATATCATACCAGTTACTAGCGCATACTTTGTTTTAAAGTATTGTGTGAAGGTAAGGTTATAACAGTTGTACATTGCATATTGAAACTTCTTTCTATTCCATTTTGTAATTTACTGACTGGCTAACATCGTAATAATTACCCATCGAATCTTTCTGAAATCTTTCTGAAAGAAAAGCTTAAAAATTCAAAAGAATACTATTAAGGTCCAAGAGATTAAAGATCTTGCCATGTGAAATATTCTATAGCTTTGCTATTCCCAAACCTAAAGGACTACCTTACCTGACCATGGATTTAGTAGCTTTATGAACAAAACAGTGGATGTATTACGAGGACCTAGGATAATTAGTTGAAACAATGTAATACTATTAAATAGTAGTTTGCCTGAAGGCAGGTCCATGGCCTGAGAGCACCACAAATCAATGATTCCCCTTTCCTTCTTTTTGTTTATTATTCACATCACCGCTTCATGCATTTTCCTTACCATACTTATTAGTATATTGTGTATAAGTGTTGTGTGAAAAATGCTATGGAGATATCATAAAGAAAATGGTCGCCACAATGTGCAGCCTCAACAGGACAAATTGCACCCTGACCATGTTCCTGACTTTGAAGAAAATTTATGTGCAGATGAAGAGTTCATGTGCTGGCGATGTGCTTAATAAAACTATCGAAGGATTTGTGCAGCTAAAGGTATTTATTCTGTGTAATGTGTGTAATTTATGAAACGAACTATAGTGGTGCATGGCATCGTGCCTTTAGGCAAATTGCTCGAACTTTCCGTACCGTAATGAAATATTCGAGAAATTTTAAACGTTTTCAAATATTTAATTATTACAAATACTGTAACTTTCATTATTTTTGCTATCTTGTTATATCTGAGCAGATCAAATGTAAATCATAAATCAATTTATCTCCAGAACATTAACAATCGTCATTTCATTTCGAATTCAATTTCAAAAAAATTGTTGCCTAATTGGCACAAAATTGAAAAAGTGCTCCCGTATAGTCACATTCTTCTGTGCATTTGCAAATAATTCTGTGCGACATTTTCACTTATACTGTGCTTAGCTTGGCGGCATTTTCACATTTTTCAATAGTTTTCGTTTAGTCGTTTAGTTTTAGTTTCGTTTAGTTTAGTCTCTAAACGCACTTGGGTAAACATTTGTACCAGAGTGGCGCTTAGACTGGGTAATTTTTTCAATTTATAATCCAAAATTACAAAAATATTTTATGAAAAATAAAACAAGATGTAATAATATTTGTTTATCTTCAAAAGCAATTGTTTTGTCAATACAAGCAGAAAGTTTTTTAGATCGTTCAAATCGGACGCTTCTTAATTCACTCAAAAACTGTCATTTTTTGCACATTTAGCTCTGTGTCTCCGAAATGGCGGGACCTGTCTTTGCCAAAAACTAATCACCTCTTTTCCCAATAATTACAAATTGAATGTTTTTTAGATCATTCAAATCTGATACTCCGTTCTCTCAAAAACTCGATTTCTATTTTCTGCACTCTTTGCTCCGTATCTCCGTAACGGCTGGACCTGCCTTTGCCAAAAACTAATCAGCACATCTCCCTATTAATAGGGATCGAATGTTTTTAAACCATTCAAATCGGTTGATCCGTGCGCCCGAAAACGTGGACGAAATAATACGGACATACAAAACACACACACACACCTACACACACATCAAAATTCAGAAACCTTCAAAACGTCGAAAAATGCAAAAAAATTTATTTTCGATTTTTCAGAATTGAAGAACTTGATTTATATTCATATTTACTAAATTCTGGAAACATTTTTTTTTTTAATATTTATCTATGGTAACTCCAAACGTTTAACTTCTGGAGGTCCAATTAGAAGTATAATTTATTGTTTACTCCAATTCACTTTTTTTTTTTAACTTCCCGTAAATTAATTTATCATCTCCAGAACATTAACAATCGTCATTTCATTTTGAATCAAATTTCAAAAAAAAAAATAGTTGCCAAATTTCCACAAAATTGAAAAAGTGCTCCCGCATAGTCACAGTCTAAACGCATTTGCAAATAATTCTGTGCGACATTTTCACTTATACTGTGCTTAGCTTGGCGGCATTTTCACATTTTTCAATAATTTTCACAAAATTGAAAAAGTGCCCCAGTACATAAACAGTCTAAACGCACTTGGGTAAACATTTGTACCAGAGTGGCGCTTAGACTGTGCTTAGCTTGGGTGATTTTTTGAATTTTTAATCCAAAATTACAAAAAAAAATTTTTGAAAAAAAAATTAGAAACAAAAAATTTTTTTTTCCAAAATCAATTATTTTGTTGAAACAAGCAGAAAGTTCTTTAAGTAATTTAAATCGGACACTTAGTTCTCTCAAAAACTGCCATTTTTTTAACATTTAGCTCTGTATTTCCGGAACCGCTGGGCCTACCTTTACCAAAAACTAACCAGCACATCTCCCTATCAATAGGAATCGAATGTTTTTTAAACTATTCAAATCGGTTGATCCGTTCCCTCAAAAACTCGCTTTCTATTTTCTGCACTTTTTGCTCCATATCTCCGTAACGGCTGGACCTGCCTTTGCCAAAAACTAATCAGCACATCTCCCTATCAATAGGAATCGAATGTTTTTTAAACCATTCAAATCGGTTGATCCGTGTGCCCGAAAACGTGGACGAAAAAAAGCGGACATACAAAACACACACACACACACACACACACACACATCCATTTTTTCTGAAGTATGCCAAAATGTTCAGAAACCTTCAAAACGTCGAGAAATGTAAAAATTTTTGATTTCGATTTTTGGACGATTACTATAACTTACCCTACGGGAAGTTAAAAAAAAAAAAAACAATAAAAATAATAGAAGTGATACTCTGCAAAAGAAGTGAAACTTCGTATTGTGAAAATGAGATTGCAATGCCTTTGGGCAGTCTGCAAGACCTTCAAAGAGTATGCAACACTTTCAGATAGTCTACAATGTTCTAATAAATATTCTAAAAATTATGAAATAATCCATAACATTCGAAAAACATTTTACATTCTAAAAAAATCTGAAACAATCATCAACATTCCTAATCTATGGCATTCTAAAACAATCATTATTAAAACATTAGCTCACTTTGCATTGAACCCATTGAACATTGAAAGCAACCTTGTTCAAAGTCGCCTAAGAAGTTTCACTTCGATAGTACATTGTGATATATTGCATTATCTATTATACCTCTACAAAACCTCCTTACATTCAATTTTCAGCTTATTAAGTTTTTATGAGATAATGTTTGCCATTCACATATAAAAATATATTACTTTGAATATTGTACGTTATAATAGTGAATGTTGTTTATACAGAATTCAAGTTAGATACAAATATAAAAAAATCAATGTACCCAAATATACTCTACAATTATAACTGTAGCTAACAGATATTTTAATTCAAATTAAATTCAATCATTTATTGAATGAATGGCAAACTTTTGAATTAGTGATTTGAAATAATCAAGTTACATTCACATGTGGGCATTATTTAATTTAATTGTTAAATATGTACAATGTAGAACAAATCATATCAAAATAATTTGCTAGCAATTCAAAATTGCTAAATTATATAATATATGGATGGTGTCTATTTCTCCTATCGATCATTTTGGCTTTTTTTTTTTTTGCATATTTAATATTGATTTTGAAGTAAATCGAGTTGCTGTTTACGACTGTTTAAAAATAATTGTGTGAGATTAATATATGTTAATCACACTGTAATTTTCTTTTCGTATATTCACTTTTATTTAAAAAATTATGTGACGAATTTACCGAGTATGTAATGAATTTTAATAGATGAAGAAACATTATTATCATTATTGAATGTTAAATTATATTAAAAACTTACAAATCAATCTTGAGTCGTCATTTCAAATATGCAAGACAAACGAATATGAAATTATGAAATTGCAAATTGTATTCATTTGATTCTTCAATATTTAAAATAATATTAACTCTACTCAATTGTGCAAATAAAGAATTCATTATGCATTTGTAATTTCAATAAACAGTTACACCTTGCACAGGTTTTATTTTACGAGAAGCACAAAAGCTCATTATATGTATTATTGATTTATGAATTTTTAACAAAATTAATCATACTGATAAAAATAATTCAATTCCTTTAAGTTGCATCATAACTTTTTATAATTTTCGCAATTTAATCAAAATTATTAGACTGTACACAGTCTCTATATTGGAAACAAACAGATTTGCTCTGAAACTAAATAAATTGATTTTTCTAGTGATTCAAATTTGTCATCGGATTCCAAATGTTCTAACTTTCCTCGAAGTCTGAAACTACACCTTGTGTTTGCATTGAATTGCTTTTCTAACATGATGTACTATAAAATCTAATCACATCATTCGGAATACTGCCAAAAGTTTCTTCTTTGTCCATATTCTCAAATACTTTTAAATTTCACAATGAAAAATTTAGTTATACATATGAATAAAATCAAAGCTAATGAAAAAAAAATTATACGAAACAATTCTTATATACTACATACTTGTATAGATAATTTCATCGTCCTTTTGAATATTTTGAGTCATTTACTAATATTAGCATAAAATTAATGAAATATGGTATTCAGTTGTAGATCTTGACATTTGTAGCACCTCTTTATTGATAAGAACATTAGATATTTTGATTTAAACGAAGACCTTTGTAATATTTATAGTATATTATTTGCCTTATATAGTATTGTGTTGTTGCATTGTCGAATTATCCACAGCAGATATATTATAGACAGATGACTTGTGTTGCTTGTATATGTTATGCAGCTATAAAAGTACCAAGTAAGTTATATTCAACATACTGAAAATGTTTGTGACCACCACACTTCTAATTCATACTTGTAATATTTATATTTTGTAGAGTTTCGAACAAGAATCCAAAAATAATAAAAAATAAAAAAACAAAAGTTTTTAATAAACAATTTCTTTATTTAATTATTTGTTTACTGTCGACGTTTCGGAACTAGGTACGTTCCATCTTCAGGACATCTGTCAAGAAACATGATCTTGATGAGATTTAAGCAAACAATATGTTTAGGAATAGAAAATAGATTTTTCTTAAATAATAAATTAATTGCAAAAAAATATAATAATGTACAGAAATATGATAAGATGATCAAAATGAAAATGATAAAAATGATAAAAATAAAAATAAATGAGTGGATTATCAGAACAGGATATTAAACATAATAGAAAATTTTTTGAAAGTTATGGAAAATTTTTTAAGAAAAGGTTAATGACAAAGTTGAATTAATTACCTGTATATTTGAATATATGTTAGCACTTTTTCACTAAACAAGCTTTTTAACAAAAAATGAATAACATACGAGGTCTGTTCAAAAAGTACCCGGAATTTTCGTTTTTTTCAAAAAAATATTTATTTATTCGTCTACATTAATATGGTCCCCTTCAAAGTAGTCCCCCCCAGATATAATACACTTATGCCAGCGTTTTTTCCAATTTTCGAAGCACCCTTGATATTCACTTTTTGATATGTCCTTGAGCACTCTCAGCGATTTTCTTCAATCGAGGAAAACCGCCGTCCTTTCATGGGTCTCTTCAACTTTGGGAATAGGAAAAAGTCACACAGAGCCATATCTGGTGAATATGGAGGTTGGGGCATGACTACGGTATTGTTTTTGGCCAAAAAATTACGAACAAGCAACGACGAGTGAGGAATTTTGGAATGAATTTTGCTGCCACTCGTTTCATGCCCAAAACATTTGAAAAAATGTTATGACATGAGCCAATTGATATGCCAACTTCATCAGCAACTTCTCTAATTGTGATTCGGCGATCATTCATAACCATTTTTTCCACTTCTTTCACATTTTCATCGTTTGTTGACGTGCTGGGTCGACCGGAGCGTTCGTCATCTTCAACGTCTTCGCGGCCATCTTGGAAACGCTTATACCACTCGTAAACACTTGTTTTTTTCATAGCAGACTCACCATAGGCTTTTTGTAACATTTCACACACTTTGTTACACTTTATTTCATTTTTTACGCAAAATTTAATACAAATTCTTTGACTTTTCAATTCTTCCATTGTAAAAATCGCCGAGCTCAGAAAAACACGTCGAACCTTAGCGACTACCACAGACAAAGTAAACAGTGAATATAGCTGAAAATTTCATCATACTTTAGGGGCATGTATGCCAACACAATAAAAAAAAAATTTTGACAATCAGACACTCCAGACCCGCGAAATTTAAAAATTCCGGGTACTTTTTGAACACACCTCGTATATATATATATATATATATATATATATATATATATATATATATATATATATATATATTGAATACTTATTTTCAGCCAGTCGTCGAAATAAAAGAATCAAATAAATACAAATATTTATTTATAATATCCGTTTTGGCACGGATTGTGTTTTATCATTGAGCAATTCTTTGTTAACAGTATCTAAAAAATATTTACAAAGTTTTAAAAGTAAATTTAATTTTGATTTAAAATAATTAAGATATATATATATATATATATATATGTATATGTATATATATATATATATATATATATATATGTGTGTGTGTATGTTTGTCCGTGTGTAAACAAATAAATAAATATGTGTGTTGTAAGATTTTGAATTGTATGTTGACCTATAATGTTGAACCTATTATGTAGTATGAAATATTTCAAGTATAACAAGATCCCATATTAAAATTTGTTAGTAATAAGTTTAGTATCAAATCTAACATTAATATAAATCTTTTAATTAATTACAACAATATATTAAAATAAAGCTCAAACTCATTATGAAAACTAATTTTAATATGAGATCTGTTATAGTTGAGATTTTTAAGGGGGGCGATACATGTAACAAGAAAAAAAAAATCGATTTTTTTTTTCATAAATCGTTACAATAACATCTCAAAAATATGCCTGCAAAAATTCAAAACAAAATTATCATTATTTATACAATAAAAACTCATTTAAGTGCCACGCCTCAACTCGACGCTTGAGTGCTATTGTACTCTTATCTGTATCTGTGTCAAAACTTTAAACGCGTTTTTCTCAAAACGACATTTTTGAAATCTGCGGGCGGGATAACTCAAAAAGTTCTCAACCGATTCCAATGAAATTTTGCACACATCTACTTTACAGTAATAGCTTCTAGTTAAACCTCAAACATTCCAAAAATTTTTTCAAAAATTAACCCTTTTACCAAAAAAAAAACATTGAAAAAAAGGTGAAAAATCGAACTTTTTTTTCTGAGGTGTGCCAATTTACGATTTTGTGACTTTTTTAATTTTTTTTGGTTTAACTAGAAGATATATGTTTTATGAACACGTACAAACTAATTTTTTTGATTTCAAATCACCGTACGAAAAGTGAGAACGCCCGAAAATTGATGGCGTTTTCCGAGAGGGTCTTGGCAGATTTATTTTTACGGCAGCCATTTAAAAAAAAAATAAAAAAAATTTATTTTTGTGTATTTTAATGTATAACAAATAACCCTAAAAAAGTTCAAAAAGATTCAGTCATTCCTTTCCAGTTTAAAAAGTCCTCAAAAAATGGTAAAAATTAAGGCGATTACATGTATCGCCCCCCTTAAAGCACATAATAATTCTCAGCAATATATAAAACACAAATCATTTTTAATTATAATTTTTGTACATTTTGATTTTGTTGAGGCTACAATTTTTTATAAAAGAAATTACATATCACATATAACACTCGGCTTTTTACCGAGTAAGTTTTTATTTATTGCCTAAATGATTTCTATTTGATTTGAATTAATTTTTAAATTAATAATATAGTCTTTTATAGTACTAGAATTGTTAAAATGATATCTATTTGATTTAAATTAATTTGTAAATTAATAATATGGCTTTTTTGTAGTACTAGAATTGCTGAATTGACTTCTATTTGATTTAAATTATTTTGTAAATTAATAATATGGTCTTTAGCAGTACTAGAATTGTAAGAATGGCTTCTATTTGATTTAAATTAATTTGTAAATTAATAATATGGCTTTTTTACTACTGGAATTGCCTGAATGATTTCTATTTGATTTAAATTTATTTGCAAATTAATATAATTAAGCTAATTTCATTTATATAAATGAAAAATTCACATAACTAACTAAAATATGTTTAATTTTTCAGAAGAAACTTTTGATGGAATGTGAGTACTTACTAGCTGAAAATAATATTTGCATATGTTGAACAAATCTCAAACGAAAATGGGCATGAACACGAAGGAATAGTTATCGTACAAGAAGCAGTCTTCTCTTCATTATAGTAATTGTAATAATAAAAATATGATATATTCTTGTCTATTTTCTATTTAAGTTTAATATGTCATATTAATATATAATGCTACTACTTATATAAAAGATTTGTAAAATGCAAAGCTGTTTATTGCATCACAAACTGTTCGCGCCAGAATCATGTTAGATGTCGCCAGTTGATATTGGTAATAATCAGACAACACCTTTTCTCTGGCAATCCTAAAAGGTTTGGACGTAATAGCTGATCTGACGGGTGAACAAGCTCTCTCGCGTTGGCCGGTCACGTACACCGTTTTATTTGTATTTTCCATATGTGTTTTTGTGATATATTTCGATCATTAGTTATTACTTAATGCAATAAATACCTTTTAATCAGTGCAAGTGTTACTTATTTGTGTTTTGAAGTTCATTTCTTCCTCAGAATCCGAATTTAAAGCGAACTGAGATATCCGAACTTGAAGCCGCCATACGACTGGACCGCCGAGCACGTAGAGAACGTCGAGTATTTTGCTTAATATATTCAATAAGATCAAATCCTCGGAATAGTTATTGAGTAAAATCCAATTAGCTATTTCGAAGGGGTCTAACCAACCCCCATCCGTAACACAAACCTTGATGATTATGTGAAATTCATTCTCACATTTAAATCAATGTATAAAGTATACTGTTAACAATAGCAAACTATTTGTACAACAAATGCAGCAAATGGATGTAAAACGTTTTCATCAAAGTACAAAATTTCTTTGTTGAAATAAAGCAGCATTAAATTGGATCAGTCTTTAATGTTGATGTATACAGTAATTTGAGTATCATTGCATATTTTTACTAAAAAAACAATTCTATTGTAATGAAATATAAGATTCAAGTAATTTTATTTTTTAAATTTTGTATATAAAAACTCTATTGTTGCAAACATCGGATAATGAAGTTAATTTATATTGAGTCATAATCCTAATCTTATTTTGGCTTTGCCTTTCTGTTGTTCTTACGATTCACTTATTAGGGATTAACACATGAAAAAGGGACATATTTTAGGTGAAAGCTAAGGTTATTAGAATTTTCTTGAATAAAATGTGGAGAAAATTACATTATAATGTAATTTTCTATATACATAACTATAGTTATGATACAAAATAGAAACACTTTGAATATAATTTATAACTAATTGAAGTATTGTAGAAGTGTAAATGTTCTAACATAAAAAATAACTAGTTGTCATATTGCTTCCAGGAAAGTTGCATTAACTTTCCTTGAAAATAATCAGCTAAATCAATAAGAAATATATCTATTATTTTACAAGATAAGTATTAGATGCAAAATAGCAACACTTTGATAATAAAATGTTTAACTAAATGAAGTATTGTATGACAATTGATGACAGTTAGCAACATCTTATTCAATTCAAACATGGAATACAAATAATTTAAATATTATTAATTACTGAAACAAAAAGCGATCTTGACCATAAAATAGTTGTATCAAATCAAAGTGGTGTTTTATTTTATGCATTTTTTGTCTGTAGTTTCATTGGCTGCGATTTTTTATATCCATATTTCATTATATAAGTAATTTAAATATATAATTACATATTGTTAAAAACCTAATAAAATTGTCTGCAAACCAGTATATAATGTTTAATGACTTTCTTAGCAATATTTATTTTTAAACAAAATTAAATAATGATGTTTTGTGAAATTTAATTAGGTGTGCAATAAGTAGGTACTGATAATATTACATTGCAAAACCCCTAAACAATCTTTTACATAACAAATTGTATTGTATCAGTTACAAGTCAAAAAACGCATTTTTGTGGACTAATATGTAATAATATATAAAAATTTTATCAATTACTTTAGATAAATAACGCAAATTTGACAAAGAGTTCCTTTATATGTCGATTGAAATATAAAAATAATTATAATGTAATTTTACGTTGCAGTTTCCGGACAGACAGAAGCCCCGACAACATAATAATGGCGGAGGTTCTTTCGGCAGCCGATCGGCCATTATGCAATACTGCGTACAGAGAAGGACAACTATATCATGTGCGAGTGCGCTCGAGTACTATTTCGCACTCTATTCCACGCATAGGATTAATGCGCAAGACAAGGACAAAGATATGATGCGCAGGCGCCGGCACGCGTGTCGAGCGGTGGGAATTGGCGTGCATCGACAGCATCGACAGCATAGACAGCACTTGGCCTGCGGGAGGATTTCATTTCTATTTCGACTGCGGCGGTGTACGGATTGTTGCGTAAGTTCAACATAGTTACGAATTGAATTCGGTTTAATAGTGCGATAATTTTATATTAATTTCAAGGGTTTGTAATCGTGCCCTTATCAAGTGATTTTTTTTTCAAATAAGTTTTTGATTTTCGGTATGTAGATCAGTATGTTCAGTGAGTGAAGTGAATATGTATCGAATCTGCGATTCCGATATCCGATTACGTTTTCTACATATTGAGGTAATTATTAATTTATATTGAAATGCAATATTTTTAAAGAATAAAATCGTTTCACGCCTATCTAATGATAATGATTTCTATTGCAGTTACAACAATTTGGTAGTCCAGACAAGATGTTGCAGTCCATTTCACAGGAGAAATTAAAATTGATGCAGTCTAATTTACATGAGGAATTGAACCTGATGCAGCACAGTTTACAGGAGAAAAGGTCAGTGGTACATATTTTTTGTATTAATTTCAGGGTTTTCAAGTTGATTTCGTAATACGTAGAACTTGTAGGTTTATTTTCAGTTTTGATCATTTTGGCTTTTCTTATACGAAATGAATTAATTGCGTGGACTGCGGCTTCCGAGTACATTTTGATTTATATATCACTAAAATTTTCTGGATCATCCCAATGCGGATTTCGCCAGCGTTGACTCTCGGCCCGTAGTGAGTGAGGGCATGCACGCAATTGACGACACAGCGTCAAACGAATATTAAGAATTTTATAATGGTCACATATGTTTTAGTAAAAAAGTAAAAAGGTTCGAAGCTTTTCGCACATGTACGGTCATTTAGTGTCATATAACA
>NW_020537003.1:0-17032 GCF_003426905.1 Ctenocephalides felis
TTTTTTTGACATAAATATCTTAAACATAATTATCTGACAAAATTATTTTCCAATTGTTTTACCAAACTCCCACATCGTGCTGGCGATTTGGCTGTTGATAATGCAAATAAAATTACATATATTACACAAGTGCTTATCAATTATCAACTCAATAAATAAAATTGATGAGAATAATAAAAAATGTGAAGAAAAATATAGTGTTTCGTGTTGATTTCAAGAATTTACAACAAATTCTTTCGCTGTGTTTGAGAGGTTATTAAGTCTGCTGCTAGAACATTTGATAGAAATAATCCATCAAATTTTACATTTTTGATACTAATGTTTCCTTATTAACTCAATAAATATAAATGTCAAAGAAAAAATAGTGTTTCGTGTTGATTTCAAGAAATTTACAACAATTCTTTGAGAGTTGTGTGTTTGAGAGTTTATTAAATCTGCTGCTAGAACTTTTTGATAGAAATAATCCATCAAATTTTACATTTATGATACTAATGTTTCCTTATTAACTTAATAAACATAAATGTGAAGCAAAAATATAGTGTTTTCGTGTTTGATTTCAAGAAATTTACAACAATTTTTTTCGCTGTGTTTGAGAGTTATTAAGTCGCTGCTAGAAACTTTTGATAGAAATAATCCATCAAATTTTACATTTATGATACTAATGTTTCCTTATTAACTCAATAAATATAAATGTCAAAGAAAACATAGTGTTTCATGTTGATTTCAAGAAATTTACAACAAATTTTTTCGCTATGTTTGAGAGGTTAATCTGCTGCTAGAAGTTTTTTGATAGAAATAATCCATCAAATTTTACATTTTTGATACTAATGTTTCCTTATTAACTCAATAAATATAAATGTCAAAGAAAAATATCGTGTTTCGTGTTGATTTCAAGAAATTTACAACAAATTCTTTGAGATTGTGTGTTTGAGAGTTTATTAAATCTGCTGCTAGAACTTTTTGATAGAAAAATCCATCAAATTTTACATTTATGATACTAATGTTTCTTATTAACTCAATAAATATAAATGTCAAAGAAAAACATAGTGTGTTCATGTTGATTTCAAGAAATTTACAACAAATTTTTTCGCTATGTTTGAGAGGTTAAGTCTGCTGCTAGAAGTTTTTTGATAGAAATAATCCATCAAATTTTACATTTTTGATACTAATGTTTCCTTATTAACTCAATAAATATAAATGTTCAAAGAAAAATATAGTGTTTCGTGTTGATTTCAATAAATTTACAACAAATTCTTTGAGAGTTGTGTGTTTTGAGAGTTTAAATCTAATCTGCTGCTAGAACTTTTTGATAGAAATAATCCATCAAATTTTACATTATGATACTAATGTTTCCTTATTAACTTAATAAACATAAATGTGAAGCAAAAATATATTGTTTCGTGTTGATTTCAAGAAATTTACAACAAATTCTTTGAGAGTTTGTGTGAGAGGTTATTAAATCTGCTGCTAGAACTTTTTGATAGAAATAATCCTCAAATTTTACATTTATGATACTAATGTTTCCTTATTAACTCACTCAATAAATATAATGTAAAGCAAAAAGTGTTTAAAGTTATATATACAAAGTTAACATGAAACTGCTGAAACTGTAAACATAGTGAACAATGAAACTGTTTATTACATTAATTATTTTATATTTATTTTTATACAATTATTCTATACAATAGTATATTTAAAATTAAACAATTCAATTATTTAATAATTGTAATATTCGCACAGCAAATTAAAAAAAGTGCCTTAATTTGCCATACGTTACTGGAAAATATTTTGTGTCAATACCAATAATACATTTGAATAATTAACATGTAATAATGCCTTAATAGTATGATGTCAATTATTCAAATGAATTATTGGTATTGACACAAAATATTTTCCAGTAATATATGGCAAATTAAGGCCTTTTTTTTAATTTGCTGTGCGGATATTACAACATCATTACTATTGTTGTCATTTAAATGATATAAATACATATGAAAAATCGTATATAATCACATGCACTCACAAACAATGGCTTATAATTCTTAATTCATAAACATACAATTTGATTTTTAAATCATGAATATGCTGAAAAAATAATAGAAAATTATCAGTGCCCATACAAAGATTGTCTGGAGCGCTATTACAAATAATAAAATCTTTATATTTTATTTTTATCTGTCCATCTCTTCCATACTGCATATTTTGGATATCTTCTGCTCATTAGCAAAGATTGCTTCAAGCATCTCCTCTTCAGTCATTCTGTTGACCAGCTGGTGGATAGGTTTCGCGAGTTCTGCAGCTTATCTTGTACCTTCTTGAAATAGCTTTCAAAAGGAAATCAGCTGAACCGATCTAAGCTACATTTGAAATTCATCACATCAGCCGGAAGATGTATCAAATTGTGGTGTTGTAAGTCATCCGGCCAGCTCCATATAGCCTTGAATATTCATTCACAAAATTAGTGAGAAATCTGTTTACTGTATCGTTTTTCTCGATGCACATCTCTGGTCGCAACAAATTCTAATCTCCAAACTAAGTTGTATGAAATTGATGTACTTATTCTTTTCCAGTACAGGTTGTAAAACTATGGGTCCCAAAATATAGCAGAACCAACCTGAAACTCGTTGGCCTTCCAATAGTTAACATCTTTAGGAGATCTTGGTAACCTAGAAACTCAGGAGTTACACATTTTTTATAACTTACCAAAAATTCACTTACCCTTTCAGTCGCTTTGTTATCTAATTGGACATCTCTCGAACCTTTCACCCACAGACTTAACAATCTTTTGGTGACACCTAAACACACGAGATGCATGTAGTCCAATGCCATCTGAGATACCATGCCAATTTTAAGCTGCTCTCTAAAATAGAATCTCCTGTGTGATGCCCTGGATGCAATCTCAATCGAAATGATTCATTCGTTCTCATTGTGATGTGTGTTGTTTGTGTAAGACACATGTGTTTCATATATATTCACGTTTATCTTTATAAACTTATTTTATTGCATTTACATTATGTATTACTTATTTCACATTTATATTTATTGAGCTAATAAGGAAACATTAGTATCAAAAATGTAAAATTTGATGGATTATTTATATCAAAAAGTTCTAGCAGCAGATTTAATAAACTCTCAAACACACAACTCTCAAAGAATTTGTTGTAAATTTCTTGAAATCAACACGAAACACTATATTTTTCTTTGACATTTATATTTATTGAGTTAATAAGGAAACATTAGTATCAAAAATGTAAAATTTGATGGATTATTTCTATCAAAAACTTCTAGCAGCAAACTTAACCTCTCAAACACAGCGAAAAAATTTGTTGTAAATTTCTTGAAATCAACACGAAACACTATATTTTTCTTTCACATTTATATTATTGAGTTAATAAGGAAACATTAGTATCAAAAATGTAAATTTGATGGATTATTTCTATCAAAACTTCTAGCAGCAGACTTAACCTCTCAAACACAGCGAAAAAATTTGTTGTAAATTTCTTGAAATCAACACGAAACACTATATTTTTCTTTGACATTTATATTTATTGAGTTAATAAGGAAACATTAGTATCATAAATGTAAAATTTGATGGATTATTTCTATCAAAATGTTCTAGCAGCAGACTTAATAACCTCTCAAACACAGCGAAAAAATTGTTGTAAATTTCTTGAAATCAACACGAAACACTATATTTTTCATTGACATTTATATTTATTGAGTTAATAAGGAAACATTAGTATCATAAATGTAAAATTTGATGGATTATTTCTATCAAAATGTTCTAGCTCTAGCAGCAGACTTAATAACCTCTCAAACACAGCGAAAGAATTTGTTGTAAATTTCTTGAAATCAACACGAAACACTATATTTTTCTTTGACATTTATATTTATGAGTTAATAAGGAAACATTAGTATCAAAAATGTAAAATTTGATGGATTATTTATATCAAAAAGTTCTAGCAGCAGATTTAATAACTCTCAAACACACAACTCTCAAAGAATTTGTTGTAAATTTCTTGAAATCAACACGAAACACTATATTTTTCTTTGACATTATATTTATTGAGTTAATAAGGAAACATTAGTATCAAAAATGTAAAATTTGATGGATTATTTCTATCAAAAACTTCTAGCAGCAACTTAAAACCTCTCAAACACAGCGAAAAAATTTGTTGTAAATTTCTTGAAATCAACACGAAACACTATATTTTTCTTTCACATTTATATTTATTGAGTTAATAAGGAACATTAGTATCAAAAATGTAAAATTTGATGGATTATTTCTATCAAAAACTTCTAGCAGCAGACTTAACCTCCTCTCAACACAGCGAAAAAATTTGTTGTAAATTTCTTGAAATCAACACGAAACCCATATTTTCTTTGACATTTATATTTATTGAGTTAATAAGGAAACATTAGTATCATAAATGTAAAATTTGATGGATTATTTCTATCAAAATGTTCTAGCAGCAGCAGACTTAATAACCTCTCAAACACAGCGAAAGAATTTGTTGTAAATTTCTGAAATCAACACGAAACACTATATTTTTCTTTCGCATTTATGTTTATTAAGTTAATAAGGAAACATTAGTATCAAAAATGTAAAATTTGATGGATTATTTCTATCAAAATGTTCTAGCAGCAGACTTAATAACCTCCCAAACACAGCGAAAGAATTTGTTGTAAATTTCTTGAAATCAACACGAAACACTATATTTTTCTTTCACATTTATGTTTATTGAGTTAATAAGGAAACATTAATATCATTAATGTAAAATTTGATGTAATATTTGTAATTTTATTTGCATTATCAACAGGAGCCACTAAATTCTGATACATGACAGATGGGTTTTGACGTTTAAAAAGCACCTACGCTCTGAAGTTGGCTCCGGGATAGGGCATAACTCTTCTTTTATGTATGGCATAACCTGTCATTTCGTGGAATATTTAGTCCCGCGTTCTTTTCTCATTTTTGTGATGGTATAGCGTCGCGTCGGTTTCGTTTCAAGTAAGCGTTTTATTATTTTTTCTGCTTTTTCTTTTCGTGTAATTAGAATTCTTTCGTTCTGTTGCTATTTCTAATTCTGTTTATAACAGTTTTTTTCACATATTTCGGTTCGGTTTTTCGTTTTTTTGCTCTGGATCGCTTTCCTTGCGTTGCTTTTTTTGCTCTATTAGTAAGCTTCTTATTATAATTCATGCTTATTTTTCATATTTCATAGTTACAATAAGTGTTTTTTAGGATTTTTTACTTAGATTGCGTAAGTTTCTCTTTAGTTTAGTTACGTGTTTTTTTAGATTTTTACTTAGCTTGCGTAAGTTTATTTTTCGTTTCATATTTTTACTATTTAGATACTTACTTTTATTTCACTTTAGGTCACATTCTATTTTATAAGCTTATTTTTAGATTTTGCTCATTTACATTAGGTTACATTCTATTTTATAAGCTTATTTTTAGATTTTACTCATTATACATTTACTTTTTAGCTTCTAATTTTTTTTTTACGTTTTATTACCTTCATTACTTTTATTTTATATTTCACTTTATTACTTTACTTATGTAGCAACATGGACAGCGACTTTTTCTGTACCGAGTGTCAGATTCCATTCACAGCTCGTAGCTCCTTGTATCGCCACATAAGACAAAAACATGACAAAGAGCCAAGAGCTGTTTATCCCAATGCGTGTGCTTTCTGCCTTAAAACTTTTAAATTTAAATATTTATTAACTCGTCATGTGAGCCAAGTTCATAATAATATCCCTAACCCTTCACCTGCCCAATCTTCTTCGGTATCTTTTGAAGACATTACACACCTTTCCTCCTCCACTAAAACAAATATAAAGCATCCTTCTTTACCCACCTCATATACTACTACATGTTTGACATCACCTTACAATTTACTTTCACCCACATCAGATCCTCTTCACAAACATCCCCACGTAAGTTTATTGCCGCATCCTTGCACTTCCTCTATTAAAGTTCAAATTCACACGCCTCCCATTCCCTGTTCCCCAATCAGTACTAAGGAAAAATTTTACAGGTATGTAGTGCTTTTATATATGTACATTCATTTTATTTATTATTGTGTTACATATAAATCATTTTTGTAGGTACACCATCAAGGAAATCCAGAATAAGATGTCCACTCCCTCCCTGCTCCTCTGTTTTTTCTAGGTACACAGGTTTATACGATCATATTGAGTTTTATCACAAAACTACAATTGATTATGAACAGTTTGTGTTTCAAAACATTAAAGGTTTGAAGTCTTCTCTCTCATAATTTATAACCCCAATTACACAATTACCTACATTTTTGACTTTGTAGATTTTGAATTGTGGAAAACGGACATAGAGCGGAAAGAGTTTTCGCATTATGTAAAATGCAATTCAGGATATAAATCAAAAACTGATGACAAGACAATTTATTTCGATTGCCACAGGTCATATACAAATGACCAAAACCCTGTACGCTTGTTTACTAAAACGAGCAACAAAACCGGATATGCTTGCCCATCAAGGATTGGTTGTACTATTAATCACAATGGAACAGTTCATGTTGAATTTTGGAAGACACATGTGGGACACAGTCAAGATATAAAATTTATTTCGTTAGATAAGAACCTGAAAGAACATATCAAGGGTAAATTTTTAATTGACTTGTATGATTATAAAACTAAATACATTTTTGTTTTATTAATAACTTCTACAAAAAATACGGTTTTTCGGTTGGTGGAAGTTATATAACAAGGTTTCTGTCCATACTTCCATTTAAATTTTAAAATTCAGTTTTCATTTATTGTTCGGTTTAACTTTGGTTTGGCTAATCATTTCTTCAAAATGCAATTTTTTTCTCTTTTTTATGTTTAATTTCAATGTTATATTTATTCTATATTATTTATATTTATTCTATATTATTTATATTTATTCTATATTATTTATTACATGTTTCCTGTGACATGCTTTATATTGTAAATAGTATGTGTATATATTTTGAATAAAAATATTTGATGAAATAAATAGATGGTTTTAATTGTGTTCCTTATTACCTATGTTAATCATTGTTAGAAAAAGTAATCAGATCACTTAAAGATAAAAATAGGCAAAAATATCGGACTGAACTTAAGTTTATTACATTACTATACATATGCTACCATATATATATATATATATATATATACACATGCATACATATGAGTTAAGTTCTAATAATCAGATGTTACATGCTACAAGACTCTTGTAGCTATTTTGATGTTCAGGCTGAAGTCCTAATCTTAATTCAGTGAACCCTACAATAGAATTAAAACACACTAAGCAAACAAAAACAACCTGAATAACATTTACCTGGGTAAATAAAATAACTACACTAAAACACTCTGCGAAGCCCTAATTAAAAATTTCCTAATAATTTCTAACAAAACTGTACTAGGTTTTGAATAACTATATGTTTGGTTCCCTGAAATAATATTGGTTGTGAAGAGACAATGTATGACCATGTAAATGTAAAAGAACCGCTTTCGTAAATAATTATATACTTACATTTGGGATTTCTATTTAACTGTCTAAAAGGTGTCTAAATGTGAGAGGTGAGAGACAATATAACAATGGGTGTACTATTTTGACGTTTGACAGTTTTGTTTTTTTGTTTGACAGTTTTGTTTGACGCACATAGGTTTTTTGTCTTTCAATGTTGTTACACTTTTTTTATTCTCGGTTGAGCGTCGTATGTTGGTATGACAAAGAAATGTGATATTATCATAAATTAGCTTCGTGTATTATCAACAGCAGAATCGCCAGCACCGACTGTGGGATGTTGGTAACAATGGAAAATAATGCTGTCAGATAATTATGTTTAAGATATTTATGTCAAAAAAACTAAAAAAGCCTAAAACATTAAGATTTAATTGACTTTATAGCAATATTTTAACATTTTATACAGTAAAATTAAATTTTAAACAAATGACCTTGAAATTATTTTGCTGCTAGGTACTTGTGCTGCTAACTATACGCACGTTATAAGTATCTCTTTCAGGACCTCCATTTTGAGTCAATTTTATAAGTAAGCATTTTATTTACAGCGCCTTTCGTATCCTTTATTTTTATATATGCTATTGTGAAATGTATAATTTATATATGTGCTTTTGTAGGTTATTAATTCATTTACAGCGCCAATGTATCCTTTATTTATATATATGCAATTGTAAAATGTATAATTTATATTTGAGTACTTCCAACACATATCTCTTTATTATCGAATTCTAAATTCACGAAAGTCTCTAATGTAAGGCGTGTGTCGTGTATAGTGTAGAGACTTTACTCGGATAGTTGCAATAAGTTGAAGAGACATGTAACGAACAAAGTTATGTAGTGGTTCTAAAGTAGTGATTTTGTGTCAAGTACTTGAGATTTCTGGCAGATGCTCCAGTGGTGCTTGAAGTCTTGGATTTGTGTTCTAGGAGTTGCTGCAGAGGATATCGAACAATGTAAGTGCAATAAAGCATGTTTTATACAAAGAGAGTCAAAGAATATATTTCTGATATATACAGGCATTTATCATACTACATCTGATATGTAGTACTTTATTTTAAATATTTAATATTTAATTCTTATGTGTATGTATATACACCTAAGTCTGTTTTTACACATAAGATCAATGTCTTTTTTTACACGTTTTTTTTTTACACGGCTTCTTCTGGAACCAATCTACTGTGTAAAAACAGACTTAGGTGTTTATATATATATATATATATATATATTTATATATATATATATATTTTATATATATATATATATATATATATAAAGCGAGAGGTTTTCCTTATATATAAAGCGAGAGGTGAAATAATATGATAAAATTGTTCTTGGGCATCCATCCAGTAATTAATAACAGTTTTATTGAAAGAAATTGTTTTTATTTATTTAATTTATTAAATTGGTTAGATTTTGCTTTTTTACATGTTTTTATATTTTTCTGTAATTATGTATTTTTCATATTGTTTTAAATTGTAACCCTGAAATATTTAATTGTGGCACTGAAGATGGGTAAAATCAAGACCCGAAACATATGTTTTCATAATAAAAACATTTTTCTTCAATAAAACTGTTTTTAATTACTGGATGGATGCCCAAGAACAATTTTATCACATAAGAATTAAATTTTGAATATTTGAAATAAAGTACTACATATGCAGTATATATACATTAAGTTTTTCTTATTTTTGAATTTAAAGCAGTCAAATATTTTTGAAAATGTTCACTTCATCACAATATTTTTTGTAATCTTTAGTGAAACTATAATTTGAATAGAAATAAATAAAAAGATATTAGTCATAATTTATTTTCCGAAAGAGGTTTACAATTAATGACCGAGTTTTTTTATTATACTACTTTATAATGCTTGATTTTTCATATTAAATGAAATTAATTGAAAGATGCTTTGAGAACTTGTGCCTTTTCCGATATCATTTATAAAGCAGTCTGTATATATTTTAGTGAAATATTTTCTGGCTCGTGCATTATTAATATAGTTGTATACATATATCTGCTGAAAATATTGTTTATTCTATAATAATTTGAGTTAATATAATTTTCTTTAATGAGATATACTTTATTAATTTCTAATGTATAAAATACAATTTATCTTTTGTTTATTCAACTACAACTATTATGCTAATAAAAGATTTTAAATTAATTTGGCAGACATATGTATAAAAGACTATGTTCATATTTAATTTGTTATGGGGAAAACATGTTGATTCAGTTTTTTTATTTTACTTATGAATTAAAATTTTATGAATGTTTTAAATCAATATAAAAGATAAAAGTTTGTACTTCTCGTATGTATCAAAGACATTGAAAGTAATTTATATTATTACAATTCCATAATAATATTCCACCAGAAATTCTTTTGTTCTATACAACACTATGAGCTGATATTATGTAGAATTCAAAATTCTTATATATTAAATTTTTGTTACCAAATTATTAGTTAACCAATACAGCTTTTTGTAAGCATCGATTACTTATTTGTTGAAGAGGTCTTAGCATCCTTCCTTAGGTAACTCCTAAATTAATGGTATTTTATTGCAAATTACAAAATTACTTTGTTACAAATTCTCTTTTTTTCTGCCCCTTTTGTTCATTATTCTTCGGAAACAATTTTTTAAATTACATTTCCAGTATCGAGAATCATGTGTTTTCCCTGTAGCGATATTGACTGCATGTACATTTTATTTATTGGATAACACGATTGTTGGTTTTGATCAAATTATTTCAAATATTTAATACGACTTACCAAATTGTTAATCAAATGCAGCTTTTAAAACTTTTAACTGTAGTTTTATTCTAAATTTATTCAACTATATCGCTGCATAGCTAAATGATAAATTTTTATTCTTTTGTTGCTAAAACCAATTTTGATCAAGACTTGCAATCAAAGTTTCGAAGAGTTGACTTGAATGATTAGACAAAATATAATTTTGTTTAGAAGTTTATTGTTCGATTCAAGTAGTAAAAATTATTTAACTCGATTTCTAAAGGATAACAATCAGCTTTAAACAGTTTTGAAGTTTTTAATGTTCAAGTTTTCGAATATTTTTCATTATTTTATTTTACAAGTTTTATTGAATTTTTTTTATGGCTTTTTCTAATAATTTGTATATTATTCAAGTCAACTAAATTTGTTTTTGTCTCGATTAATTGTAAAGGTTTCACATGTTTTATCAAGTCGTATAAACAATTTTGATTCGATTAATATCATTTCATTTCATCGATTAATTAAATAATTCTCTAGAATAATTTTTTTTTCTAAGTCCAATTTTTCTCATTCTAATTCTTTCGAATAATTTTTTTTTCTAAGTCCTTTTAGATTTTTTTTTTTTTTTAAGTCCAAATTTTCTGATTATAATTCTTTCGAATAATTTTTTTTTCTAAGTCCTTTCAGATAATTTTTTCTTTTCTAAGTCCAAATTTTCTGAAACCTTTTCAATTAAGACAGACGAGTTATTTATGCATGCTGTATTATCCCAAAGCCAACATTTGAATGAATGAGGCTCACATTGAATATTTCACAACGAGAAAATTTTATTGGGGCAAAGTTAAATATTTTAACTAAGTCCCAGTAATTTTTTCTCGTTGTGAAAATTTCAACGTGGACTTTATTTCATTCGAGTGTTGGTTTTGGGAATTGGTGTGAGGGAACACTAAAAAACATAAAAAAGTTTCAACGCTGAACAGAAAAGAGAAAAATTGATCTGGGACTTAGGGGGTTTTTTTTAGGTTCCTCCTCTCCCCTTCCTCCTCCTCCTTTTCCCTTTCCCCTTTTTTTCCCCTTTTTTTCGCTTTTTTCACATTTTTTTTCCTTTTTTGGTGTTTTTTTCGCATGTTGTGGTTTTTGGGTAGATTTCTGGGTTCGGCATGCATCTTCCGCAATGTGTCTCTCTGCGTGTAACCTATCGCATCATGGACCTCAGGTTGACCATCACTTGGTGTGTTCGTTTCAGGACCCTTTGCGTTCGCCAACAGCCATTCACCAGCACTGCTCCATTTTTTCTGCTTCAGAGTTCCTTGTCGTCGCCTTCAGCCGGATTCGATCCTGCTCACCTTGTGCCTCCAGAGCGATTTCACCGAGTATGCGGTCCCTTAAACCACTCGGCTATTTAAGTTATTGATGATAGAAGTTATTTTTATTCCTATATTGTATTAATATTGAATTTTAATAAAGAATATGTATCATACACATCTCTCTTATTCATCATCTGCCTCTACCCCTCTCTTTCCCCAGTTCTTCCTCTTTTTTTTTTCTTTTTTTTTCTCTTTATGTATCTCTCTTACAGTCAAGTGTGAAACTTGAGTTTTTTGTTTTTCAGAAATATTCTAAGTGTCAAGGTCGAAATGCGACACCTGAATTTAATATTTTGAACTAATATTTGATAATTATGAAAAACTATACATTCGATTTTTTGTGCCACTTCTGGAATCGAACCGAGACACGCTGAGCAACCGTAGTGGTCACTTAACGATCTCGGCCAATTGGTTTTAAAAAACTGTAGTCTTTTGTAAAAATATAAAGAATAAAGAATTTTAATAAAGAATATGTATCATACACATCTCTCTTATTCATCATCTGCCTCTACCCCTCTCTTTCCCCAGTGCTTCCTCTTTTTTTTTTCTTTTTTTTTTTCTCTTTATGTATCTCTCTTACAGTCAAGTGTGAAACTTGAGTTTTTTGTTTTTCAGAAATATTCTAAGTGTCAAGGTCGAAATGCGACACCTGAATTTAATATTTTGAACTAATATTTGATAATTATGAAAAACTATACATTCGATTTTTTGTGCCACTTCTGGAATCGAACCGAGACACGCTGAGCAACCGTAGTGGTCACTTAACGATCTCGGCCAATTGGTTTTTAAAAACTGTAGTCTTTTGTAAAAATAAAAGTGTTATTTCCGAACTGAAAGATATAAGTTTCCTAAAAATGTTCTGTGTCAATGTGTCGAATAGCCGAGGTCGTAAAGATACGGTTTTGCCAGAATAGCAATTCGAGGATCGGACAGATCGAACCCATTTATATGAAAAAAAATTATATTCAATAATTTTTCTAACTCTGTAAATAAATAGACATATAGATAAATAATTAAATTTATTGAGTATCAGCATTACAAAAATCGACATAATATATATGTGCATATATATAAATATAAATGTATATATATATATATACGCATGTATATGTATATATATATATATATATATAATATATATATATAAAAGATAAGAATAGTAGGAGGATAATTTTGAATAAACTCATATTTACGCCTGGTTAGCAGTAACCAAACCTACTTTGGTGTAATTTAAAAATCTTATTTTTTTTTCGTTAAAAAGACAGTCTATCAGGGGCAGCCAAAATTGGCCAAAATCGTGACTTTCAAATGCAATTTTGAGGCCCTTAATGAATGAAAGTAATAATTTTAATTAATGCTTTGTGTAGACTAAAGTACAATCTTTATACCAAACAAAAAAATTACAAATTTATCATCGTCTTCATAGTTAAAATCAGCTTCAAAGTTGGCGATTTTTTCAAACTTCAAATTGGTACCAAGGGCAGAAGAATTTTTTTTTCCAAAAACTGATTTCATATTCGGAATCAGCGCCTCGAAAACTATCAGAATCGGTCAAACATTTTGAAAATCGCGAAAAAAAAGTTTTCATTTCATTAGTAAAATTTTGATTTTGCAACCAAAGATTTCGATTTTTCGGGGTTGTATGTGGATTTATCCAAAAACGGATAATATTTTCGAAATCAGCGTCCCAAAATCAATCGAAACCAATCAAAACATTTTGAAAATCGCGAAAAAACGCCGATTTTTAAAGAAAAATCGATTTTGCAACCAAAGATTTCGATTTTTCGGGGGGTGTATGTGGGTTTATCCAAAAATAGATAGCATTTTTGAAATCAGCGTTCGAAAATCTTTTGGAATCAGTCAAAACATTTCCAAAATAGCGAAAAAAAATCTATTTTTTGCTAAAATTCCGATGTTGCAACCAAAGTTTTTGTTGTTTTCCAGTGGAACACGCCCTGAAAGCTCATCAAACAGGATGATTTCGTCCTTGGTGTAATAAAAAATCATCCAAAAACTTTGTCCAATAAGTTCTTGATCATAAATTTCCTTTAGTATAGGGGAGACCCAGATTTTATGGTTCCTGTTCCTATAAGTGCATAAGTACCTGTGAAAAGAATAAATATTCATTCTAAGGATATACATTTAAAATAAGATTACTTGTTACTTAATACCAGACTAGTAACAATAAGTAAGCTTTGAATATTTTATTTGAAAGTAAAACCACAAAAACTCGGTGAAAAAATAAAAACATTTGAATAATTTGTAGGTACATCATTTATGTTAATCGAATAACTTGATATCATTTCCAAAGTTAAAAAAAAAGCTCTTAAAACAATCCATGGATTCAACTTCAAATAAATCATTTATTATAATCGAACAATTTGATATCATCACTGTAGTTTTAACAAAATCATGAATAGCAGTCTTTGCTTTTAATATTATTTATGATTTATGAATCTAAATTTTATCTATTTTTTACTTATATAAATAAATTAAAATGCCTAGAACAAAATTTTCAAGTTGGTTAATAAAATGTACACAGGCACAAATTCGCGTTCCAGTTAAAAATTATACAAAATTTTAGTATCCAGCTATATGTACGAGTTTGTACTAAATTCTAGTAAATTTGATATAGTTTTTACTAATGTAAACAAATTAACGTGCCCGAAAAGAAAATTAAAAGTTATTTGAAAAAAAGTACAAAAAAAGTTTCAAATCTACATATTACGTTTAAATTTGCATTTCAACTGAAAATTGTTCAAAATTTTGATATGCAAGCATATAAAACAATTTATACTATTTGTTAGTAAATTTCATCTAGTTTATACTAGTATAAACAAATAAACATGTTCTGAACATAGTTTTAAAGTTATTTGACAAAATGTAAAAAACGTCCAAAATCCACCTATATCCTTGACAAGAGTCTGAAATAATATCTATTATTATTGATTACTGCTTGCTTATAAATAAATAAATAAATAAATAAATAGCCAATTATCAAACTCAAATCTGCGCTTCAGCTACAAATTATTCAAAATTTTAATATAAAAGTGAATATAACAATATACAGCACATTCCAGCAAATTTTGTCTAGTTTATACTAAAATAAACATATAAAAGTGTCTAAAATAAAATTTCCAAAATATTTGACAAAATGTAAAAAAAATGTCCCAAAATCGCATATTGATTGCGTTTGAGTAAAATTTGTTTGATAAAATCCGTGGATAGCCCATGAATTCAATATGGTAAATGATTCATAAATCTTATACAGCATAATATATTGTTAGCTCGCTAAAATCATTATTCTGCTTTTGAATTATATTTTAAAGTATTCAAATATTAAAAAAAATGTTGGCAATTTATTTTGTGAAAATTTCCTAATTATTTCATTAACATTAGACAAACAAATAATTTTTTGTAAACTAATTCATGAAATTTTAGATCTAATTAATAATAAAACATTACTTACAAAGAGCATTTATGTATTTTGACCCATTTTTATGATGTAAATATTTAATTATTGATAACAACTGCGCTTTTATAAATATTATTAACACGACAATTAATACACGAATATTCGTTTTCAAGAAAACATTCAAAAACGTATTTCCTTGTATAAAAAAATACACCTTTTGTTTGAACAATGAAAAAAAGTATTTTCCACTTTTGAAATATTTCTATGCACGGATTTTTTTTACCAACATTTGAAAACACATTTGTAAATAAACCCGTCACAACAGACATTTTTAACCTGAAAACAACTGTCAATTTTGACGTTTGACGTTTAACCTTAAACAATATAACTCAATTTTGACGTTTAATGTAAGAAATTCATGTTCATTCAATTAATCATTGTTTTGGGCCTGAATCAATATATAATGTGTTGAAACAAATATTTGTTAGAATTATGCGCAACAATTTGCCAAAATATTTATGAATTCATAAACATGAGCCACTTTGCCTTAAAATTAAAATATAAACACTTATTTTGTACTTACCTAAATCATATTATCACACAAAACACACTTTAACTTTAAATCTATTTACATTTATGACTTGTAAATTTATTATTATTACAAAGACACTTGTTCAACCAACTTCCAGACAGCAATGACTGTTGATTTATTTTAAAAATATTTACAACAGAAATTAGCCATAGATCATAGAACATATATTTATATAGACTGGTAACATAGTTTTAGTATCAACATTTTAGCAGCAATTAGTTAGCATAGTTTTCTTTCTATTTTATATATGGATTGTTTATCAATCAATACATATAAAATTAAATAATAAAACAACATTTGTAAATTTAAATACGCACATAAATTAATTTCATCCAAATTACACAAATGAAATAAACTAAATAATACTCCTTAAATAAAATATACAAAATATTCCTAACATCCCTCTCGACATGGATTACTTACATGCAAGAATGTATATGATAGAAAAATTTTAAATATTTAAATTCGCAATAATAACAACAAATTTATATTATTCTTTCATTCAAGTCATGACGGTAGATTTTTTTATTTTTTTAAATTTTATTTTATTTTATTGGCCTCGCTTACTTGACCATTTAGCCACCTACAACATATTTCAATTTCAATACAATATTTCAATTTCAATACAATATTTGAATTTCAATACATACTTCATGTTAAACTTCTTATATAAACTCTATTCTTTATCTATTTTATATTCTATTCTATTCAACAATAGTTCATATTATGAATAACATAATGTAAAAACTAAGAAATTATTTGGACTAATTAAATCAATTATTTCATTTATACACACCATCCCCTGTCTTTGACCACGTCATTGAGATCCATATAATGACCTCGACCATATTATTAGGGCAGCAGAAAATCTTTTTAAAAAATCCGTACAATATCGAGCAAAACCCTTTCATGGGGAGCACATGTACCACGTGACTATAATAAATGAGTGGTACATCACACATGATGGTATTGAGAAAGACAAGAAAGTAAAGAATGTGACGAGGGGAGGAAGTGGGAGAAGGTAGAGGAAGAAGATAGTAAGTAAGAAACGTAGTACTTGATTCAATTAAATTTTTTTTAATATGTAAAAATATAGAGTACATAATATCATATATATGTCAAGTGCAGTGGTTAAAATGCCGCACAAGATGCCGGAAACACCAAGGCATCGGTAAAGGCAGTTCAAATCCACGTTAAGGTATGCCAAGGGACTTACAATATTTTTTTAAAATTTCACTATGCATACAAGATATGCAGTACATGAAAACTTGTCTTTTCAAGTAATCCGATGGAGCAATGGTTAGCGTGCCCGACATGGTGGACATCAACTTCGAAGCAGTTCTAATGCCGGCGGAGGCGACAAAATTCCAGCAGAAAGTTTCAAGCCAGATATCACTGGAGG
>NW_020537004.1:0-46494 GCF_003426905.1 Ctenocephalides felis
TGAAAAAAATTTGGACATTAAAAATCGATTGGGATGAGGAATTACCATCATTTATTATTACACATCATGGTTAGCCGTATATTCCGAATTAGAGCATCTTATAACTATCAGATTCCGCGTTATCTCGAACATCAAAACAAAACAAATGTTCATTATTTGGTTTCGCGGATAGTTCAGAGCAAGCGTATGGAGCGGTAGTTTATATTAAATCTCTTGGCAATCCGAATTTCTTGTTGATTTCAAAATCGCGTGTAACACCGATTAAAACCAAAACCATTAGCCAGGCTTGAACTTTGTGCCTGTCATTTACTGTCAAAACTTCTTGAATTTTTATATTAACGAATAACCAACATAGTATAGATTTTGATTCATATTTACTGTTTTTCCGATTCTATGATTGTCCTTCACTGGTTAGCAGGACCGGCTACTCGTTGGAAAACTTTGTAGCCAATAGGGTAACAAAATACGGGATCTCATTCCTAATGCAATGGCTTCACATTCCTTCTCATCAAATGCAGCCGATTGTGTTTCCCGAGGTCTTCGACCTAAGGATTTATCCAACATAAGAATTGGTTGTTGGGCCAGATTGTTTAATGGTCCTATATCAACTTGGCCTGCAAAAACGGTTGAAACCTTCCGGAGATATTGATCAAGAAAGAAAAGCTACGCTCTAATAGTAAAGAGTGTTATACCACCGATCAATCCTTTATATGAATTAACGCAAAATTTTCTAATTGGTGCAACTTGTAAGAATTTTCGCTTATATATTGAAGTTTTGTAAAATTATAACAATCGAAACCGACTTTTGACTTCAGATTTGAAACAAGCCGAGGTTATTATTATTCGATTAGTCCAAGAACATCATTTTCCCGAAGAATTCAAACTATTAACGAACGGAAAGTCTTGTTCGAAGAAGTTTTGCCGACTAAATTGTGGTTTTGGATTCTAATATTGTTTACGCGTTAAAGGTAGATTAGGATTAACACTAATAACAATCCACTTCTTTTGCCAAAAAAGACCAAGTAGTAAATTGTCTCATAGATTACTACCATATTAATAATTTACATACTGGATCAAACTTAGTATTATCTTTATTGAGGCAAAAATTTGGATCTTGTCGGCTCGTGCAATAATTCGTCAATCGTCTTCACAAGTGTATAACTTGTTTTCGACAGAATCCGAAACCCATTTTTCCATTCATGGCGACTTACCAGTACCGCGCATAACAGCAGTAGAGCTTTCCTAAACGTCGGCGTTGATTATGCAGGCCCCTTCAATATCTCCATGAGTCGTCACAGAGGCGCTCGAAACCTACAAGGCTTATATATGGCTGTTCATCTGTTTAGCCACTAAGGCGATACATCTCGAATTAGCTTCAGATTTAACAAGCGATACATTTTTGATTGCTTGAAACGATTCCTAGCCCGGCGTGGTCCTATAAATGTATTTACTCCGATTGTGGAACCAATTTTATAGGAGCCAAAATACTCTTGATTCCTTATTCCTTCTCCTAAATTCCGAAGAGTATAAAAAGCGTTTCAATGAATTATGGTTTTACATGACATTGAATGGAAATTTAATCCACCGTTTGCCCCACATTTGGAGGTATATGGAGGCGAATATTAAATCAGTGAAGACCCATTTGTTTAAAGTTATAGGGTTGCAAATTTTATCCTACGAAGAGTTTAATACAGTCCTCAATCAAATCGAAGCCTTACTGAATTCAAGACCGTTATGTTGGCTGAGCAATGATCCATCGGACCCTCAGCCTCTTACGCCTGCGCACTTCTTAATGCAAGAGCCTCTGTCGGATTTGCCCGTTGACTATGAAAACTTGAATTTGACTAAAAGAACAGATTGCTAGATCATATTGTCGCTTCTTACTGGAAGCGATGGAATGTGGAATATCTAACCGAGCTACAGGTCCGACAGAAATGGAATACAGTCACTAATCCTATTAAAAAGGGTGATTTGGTAGTTGTAAACAAGAGAATGCGCGTCCGCTCCATTGGGGGTGGGAAGAGTTGAAGAGGTTTTTCCGGGCCCGATGGAGTGGTTCGAGTAGCATTGTAAAAACGGGAAATACCCTAATCAAGCGGCCTGTTGTCAAACTATGCCCCTACCTATTCAATAGTTTATATCTGAATTATTCATTTCAAAAAAAAAAAACTTTTCTATCTCATGATATATTTGCTTCTATATATAGTTTTGCCATTTTCAATCTCCAGGGCGATGAGAACACCCCTCATAGTCTCTGGAAGATTCTTGTAAATGTCCAAAAAAATCTAGACCCTGGCGCGAAAATAAAACTTCCGCAATCTAGATGTGTGAATGTGGTAGTTGTGAGAGCGGGACCCTGGCGCGAGGTCAGGCTTCCGTAACCGATCTACTCTGAATGAAAGTTTGAATTTATTTTGGCAATTCTATCCTTCCTAATCATGAGGTTCACTATGTACCAATTTCGAGTATTTTCAGAAGTATAAAAGGCTAACCTTTTAGTCGGGGGAAAATGTTGCGCCGCACCTGTGTAGGTTGTCGGACCTGTAAAAGGTTTGTTTTTCTACTCGGACAATACGTTTCAAATTTAGGCAATCGGGCAATTCTGACTCATAAAAAGGCCGATGCAGGCAATAGTTTTGGCCATCCATTCAAGTCGATTCTTCCGTGCCTTTCATTCGTTCGTTCAGTTACTTTCAGTGTTCGAGTCGATTTATTCCGTGGCTTTTCATTCATTTTGGTTTATTCATTCATTCAGTTACTTGCAATCAATACATTCAGTCCTTTCAGTGTTTGTTATCAGTTCAATATTATCAGTGGATTAAATTTCTATTGTGTGTCAAGTCACAATTATTTTTTATTTTGTCAGTGTATTCGAATTTCTTTTCAACCTATCCAACCGACTACGCTGATGTTTCCAGATCCAACCAAATAGCTGCCGCGGCTTGGACTTCCAAAACAGATAACATTTTCATACAATATTAATTAGTGTTCATTTTTGTTTTTCATTTATATAAAATTTATATAGAATATATTTTAGTTTATTATTGATTACGGAGTAAAAGAATTTTATTTTTAATTTATATTTGTTACCATTGGTTTTTGTTTTCTGAATACATTTAATTTTTTTATTTTTCCTCGAAGTATAAAATACTTCGAAAGGGGTTGAGAAATACTTCGAAAGGAGTTGAGAAACCCCCCAACATCAACACTTAATGTATCAAACTAATTTTTTTAACCAAGGTTTCTAGAAAAACATATTTTTTTATGTCGATGCTAGCCCAGTAATTCTGAAGATAAACTAGAAATTTTCAGGCAATTGTATCATTTTTGTCAAAGATATCTGAGTGACGCGGCCTTCTACCAAATTACATAGAACTTTATAGCATCAGATTCATATGACTGTTATGGAATTGGCGTATTAAATACGTACTACATAATAATGAATTTAGTTTTAATGCAACATATAATAAGAATTAATGATTTTCAATTTCTATATTATTATATGGCTCTACCATAGATTAGTATATAAAGTTAAGGGTATTTCAATCAGAGGACTTAAGTCGACCCGCCTCGACAACCAGATGTTAAGTAGTGATGACATCTGTTTTATTTACAAATATATATATATATATATATATATATATATTTATATATAGAAATATGTTTCCAAGTGTTTGCATTTAGCTAGCATTGCTGCATGAAAAAATGATCACTATTACAGATTTTGTAAAAATAAATTTCATCGCATAGAGATAAGACAATTGTTTAATTTGTCATCTATTAAACCGTCGTAGTTATTCAAGTCAAATAATTACAACAGCTTTTAGGATCTCTTAAAGTTTTGAATATGCACGAGCAAAAAGATCTAAAACTCAAAAACAAATAAAATTGTGTTTTTTATTAACAGCAATATTTGAAAGTAGAGGTAAAAAGATGTGTAATCAGCCAAAATCTATAACTAAATATTCATTTTCGTTGTTAGTTTGATTGGTTGAGTACTGTTCTCTAATTTACGAGGTCTTAATATAATTTTTAAGTATACGTTATATATAAACAAGTTATATTCAATAGATGTATTCATATAACTTCTATGATAGCTTACATGTGAGTGGGATAAAAAGGACCAACTAAACTTTCATCCGAACAAAAAATAGTAAGTAAAAATATAAAATCAGTTGAAAAAGCTATTTTACAACAAATAAATTATTACTTATTCCATTTCTGCTGATGATCTTTCTAATAAAATACCAGATCATTGTATTGTATAGTGTGTAATCTTTGTAAAAAGTGCCATTAAAATTTATATTCTATATCGATTAAATAGTGTAGCTATTATTTCGCAAAATATCTTTGAAATTATTAATAAGACATTGGATATGTTTACCCCATGTCTGTCATAACCAAAATTTTCGAGAAATAGTAAAAGAAATATTTCTATAATTAGTAATTTACTGGAAATTTTATTGCACATAGTTCGATGGTTGGATGTTTGATACGTTATATTTTCTGTGATGTAGTTCATTTAGCTTAGGCCGCATGATTACTTAAAGTCAAATTGGACTGTTGTGCACCACTCTATATTTAAATCATTAGTATAATTCAAATTACTAGTTAAATTTGAATAGCATCAACTATTTGACAAATAAAATATTCCTAATAAATCTAAATAGGCGTACAGGCTGAGTTTAGTGATAGTTAACGCTAATGTTACATACCATTAAGGTTATAAATGTTACAGAAAATTTATATGAAATTATTAATTGTACAACTTCATGTAACAATAATATCATATATGTTGAATATAATAAACCAATTAAATACTATTTTATTTATACCTCACTTCTTTTATCGTGATTTTTTTATCTATTTTATATATATATATATATATATATATATATTTAAATATATATATATATATATATATATATATTTATATATATATATATATATATGTTTGTGTGTGTGTGTGTGTATATATAGTAGAATGTCTTTAAATAAAGCTGAAATACGTAATGCAATTATCCTCGTACATAACGCCATAAAACGCGCAATAAATCATAAAACTTTTCCATTTATATTATAGAGTGCCTACATAGATTATGACGTACAGACACGTGCGAAGTTCTAATAAAATATCAAAAATAAACAAGTACATGACAACTATAAGTATCTTCGTGAAACACATAGCGTGACAAAACCGCAACAGAATAACCACTAAAAGCTCACGATGCGCAAAAAACCGTACTACGCGATCTGCAAGCTCTCTAAGCTCGAAAGCTCTGTAACACTATTAAGCCCTCTTTCCACCGCCTAACATCTCGTCTTTCTCCGCCGCGTGCCGGACTTAAAGCTCGGTAAAAGCACGAGACGTAAGAGCACTGTGTACGTAATACGTCCGTAATTAGCAGAATGGACTAGTCCGAATATTAGTAAAGCGCTGATGGTTCTCCGGTGGAGAGGGCTAGAGGGCTGACGACGGGAGCTTTCGGAAAAGCTGTTTGTTATTCGGAACGCGTGCGACCATCTTTGTCGTTGCGACATCTGTTACGGGCGGGCGCGGCGTAATCGCAACTTGTAAACAATAGATCTCACGGCTGCAAACTTACTTTGTAGCACAATATTAATATTTTTTGTGATATTTTCGAGGTTTACAACAAATATTCATTTGCGACAAAGATTTCATGCTTGATATTGATATGCAGTGACACATTACATTTAATGATTGACAGTGTTATTGAGTTTTCTTGCTTTCTTTAGGAAATTTTCAAGTCTCTTTCTTTTTTAAAAATAATTAGCATATCATAGTATACTATAATCTATATATAATATAAAAATAGTTCAATATAGGAGCGCTTTGTAACAGTGAAATGTATTAACTCCATTATAAATATGAAACTGAATTATGTTTCCAATATTACATAATATACTGAAGCTGCCACACAAAATTATCATTGTTAAGTTGCTTTGCTCCTATTTATAAAAATTATATTATTTCTCATATATAAATGAACTAAAATATAGTGCGTAGCGAATTGTAAAAGTGAAATATTTTAGGTAACATATACTTATGTATCACTCACAATTTTTACTTCCTATAATTTATGGTAATACAATTATTATATCTCAAAAATATAGATAATTGAACTACTTGCATAAATCAGTTGATAATTCAATAGAATAATATTAAAGAAGTTTGTTTCCTTCTTTTTATAAAAAGAAAAATTGACCATTAAAAAATTATCACAAGCTTGAAATATTGTGTTACATATGTTTTAAAAAATTAGAAAATTATTAATCATTTTCATATATCTACTATATTAACATCGACTTGATTAATTTCAAGACGTAATAAATTTTTTTTGTTATATAATCATACAAATTATCGGAATAAACAGCATCATATGTGCTACTGCGAACAAATTAAATTAAGGCGAATAATCACGGGGTATTCTAATATTGTCTAGGGCGAATAATGATGCTCGATAATAACTCCAGCTCTATATGACATTTTCAATATAACATTTTCTTATGTATTAGGTTATTTTATACATTTCAAAAATTCGGTTAAAACAATATGTAATTAAAACTAACCCGAAAGTATTTCTTGCAGTGTATAATATTTAAATATTCTCGATAAATGATATGTGTTAATTTAATATTTATTTAAACAATTTTTTTATTCTTCTTTTGTTTCTATCGTAAAATTATTTTATTTATTAAATTTACAAAACGCAAATTATCACAAGCTTGAAATAAATATGTTTTGATAGTGAAAATGAGTGCATAATCATTAATTTGTATATACTGAATTCATTTTAACGCGGTATAATACTAAGTGAAGTTTTTTGTTTATTTATTCATAAACAATTAGCAGAACAAATATTTTATCGTAGTCCTTTATACAGCGCTTCAAAAACCGGGCGAAATTCATGCCTCTACAGTAGAATACTCTCTTAATATCATCAACGATTTTGATTTGTACATTTTATTATTATTCAGTGTTATGAGTGTTAATTTATATAGAATAAAACACGCATAGATACTTTTGAAAAATGACTAAGTAGCAAGTTATATATCGACTTACCTATTGAGTCATTAAGTTAAAAAAATATAAAAATTTTAAATTAACTTTGTTTATTATTAATTTTGTAATTCATTATAATTTGTAAATAGTGTTTAATTGTGTAATAATACAATAATATAATGTAGTCCAAAAATGTTAGACATTGGTATCAATATTTCACATAAGGTATCAAGCCGCATAAATTAAATTGATGGATATTTCTGCCATAACGGACCTCATAACATAGCGTTGTCATGGAAACGATATCTTATTCTTGTTTATTGGCAGTGAAAATTGTAAAAATGTATTGTACATATAAACAAGCAAGGAGAAATGTTATGACAACTGCAACCTCGTAGATTCTATTATCATAACATGCTTGTTTATATGTAAAATAAATAATACACCATATTATTATTGGCGTTGCCATGACAACGCTATGTTATGGGCTCTGTTGCGACAGTATTGCCCCATGAATGTGACTTTTCATAATTAAATAAATAATTTCCACAGTGAAAATCTAATTATTATTTCATAGATAATAACAACGATTTTGTAATAAAAGTTTGATATCGATTTTTCTCTAGAATTATGGTAATCTAGAAGGTGTGGTTATTTCCGCCATTCCATAATGAAAAATCTCGTGTTAAACCTCTTCTTATGAAAAAGATGTGTATGTATAATCAATGCAAAGGCAAAAGGTCGGTTCCGGCGCCACGTTTATGAGCGTCGCACCGATTATTACACAATAAATCTCTGTTATGTGCATTAGGAGCAAACTTTAACTATATATACCAATATATAGTACCTTGAAGACTGAGACCAATTAAGGAACCCAATCTCTTGGTAGCAGTTCGACCTCCAGTGATGCGGTTTGCGTGGCAGTAAATACCACTTTAATGAATGTTGATGGCGGCCGCCTCGGGCGATTCTGCTTTTAGTTCCAACTCAAGATTTCCCATTCATGAACCGTTTCTCCCCTATCTCTCTTTTCGACGCCGCACTTCTGTATTCGAGTCAGCCATCAAATGAAAAACTTTGACCGTTTGCACGTGGATTATAAAAGTATTTTCAAGATTTGTAAACAGGAGAGCATCAGCGAATAACAGAGTTCGTTTTGTTTTGGGTTTGACGGTTTTATCTCTATGAGAACCTTCAGGATGTTAGTTAAATTCATTGGGAAATGTTAGGGAATTTTCATATTTTGAAATATACAAATTTATTTTATAAAACTACATTTTTAAACCAGTTTTTTCAAACTAATTTTATGAAATTTCAAAAAAATCTTAGTTCGATTTGAATGTTTGAAAATCCACTCATAAAATGCATGTGCTAGATATGATACGGTGGAAAAAAAATTAAAATTTATTAAAGCTAGAAGAAAATTACCCTACGGAAAGTTAATGATGATATAAATAAAATTTTGCACATTTATATATATATATATATATATATATATATATATATATATATATATACGAACATTACGTATTTCAATATATATATATATATATATATATATATATATTACTAAGGAATTGTTGAGAGACATCTAATTCAAAATTATAATGATACAATTTAAATATTCCACAGTAGTATGAACTGAGGGTTTGTTAGATGACATTGAATCCAGAATTATAGTCATGGCATAAATCGAATATTGCACATTTCTATACAGTGAGATATGGTTGAAAGACATTAATTCCAGAAATATAATAATGTTATATTATAATCAAATATTGATGCAGATTTTTAACTCGTACAAGTACTATAAAATAATAAAATAATGTGAACGTATTGGAATCTATAAACACATGTTTTTATCTAAGAATGTTTTCAACTATTCATAATTAAAGTAAATCATTGTTACTAATCTAATATATGATATTCAATAAATATGATGATTAATCAAGTAATAGATTTTTTTTATTTTTTTTTTTTTGATAACGAAGGCTATAATTAATTATTTTTGCATTAGTCTGAAATATATAGCATACCGATTATCCCGATTTAAATACGATTAAATTTGATTAGAAATAAATTATTTTAGTTTAATTTATTATTAATTAATAAATAAAAATAAAAAATTAAGTTATTTTAATCAAATTTATTTAGAAATAAAATATAATTATTATTATAATTAGATTTATTTAGAAAATATTTCTCTTACTCTGATCAGTTCTGGAACTATTTCGTAAGCCGAAATTATTTTAAGCTATAGACAATTAGTAAATTACTGTTACTGATTTTGTTCATTCATATACGCTATTTAATAAATATGATAATTACTTGAAAAAAAAGTTTTATTTCATCGAAAACGAAGGTAAGAACGAATCATTTTTACATTAGTATACATAGCTTACATATGATTCCCATTTCTAAGTTTTTTACAACTTGATTCACTTGTTGATTTATCGATAAAATAACATTTTCGAATTTATTTAGAAATCATTTCTCTTACTCTGAACGGTTCTGGAACTATTTTGTAGGTCGAAATTCTTGAGGTGGCATACTAAAATACCATAAATAATGTGCCTTACATAATTTAAAAAATGAATGTATCAAATTGAATATAATACCTCAAAACGTTTTATTAAAATTTTTTATTAAAAATCTATTATATCATATTTCACTCGAATTTTTTTAACATAAAACTATCAAGTATTATTTCTTTATATAATCCTGAATAAATCCACCAACTTTTGATTAAACTTGATAACACACTTTAGTACATGTATTTTGAAGGAGAGCTTTTGAATTTAAATCAATAGTTCAACAAATAGGAATAATACTTGAAAATGTGGGACAATTGTTTCATTTCATCATGAATCCAAGGTTTGAATGATCAATATTAATAAATATCAACCACAATAACTGAAAAATGGTCACAATTTCACCAAAGCTCTAGGTTGCACGTAAAAGCTCAGTTCTAAACAATGTTAGATAATTTAATTCTGGACAGTTACGGTCAATACTATCTATGCTTGACGTTGATTTCTGGGACACTATATATATATATATATATATATGCATATATATATATGCATATATATATATATATATGTGTGTATGTAAACGTGTAAATAAGAAAATTTACGATTCTATGAACACAGTTCGCTTTTTCCATTTCCTAGCATGAAAAACTACGTAAAATAACCATTTTCTATTTTGACGACACAATCTGTTTTAAAATGTCTTTCTGAACAATTTCATTCTTTCATAAGATGATGCCAGTGCAAACCGTGCGTGTTTTATTTCTATCTTTTGCCTCGTGTGCTTTTCTTCTATTTTTTTCGTTTGCTCTCTGGGAGCGCCTGTGATATTTTTCAACGTGATATGAAAGAGAGCCCGGCGTTAATTGGAAACGGTATGATATAGTTTAATGGTCGCTCGCTCCGGGAGCAAATTGTCGCGAAGATTCATTTCACGATAGTGCTTGCAATGCTTGTTAGCCGGTTGAACTGAATGTATGAAAGCCATGCGTTCCCGTCGGTTGGAGGCTGAGGGAAATCTTTCTCAAAACTGATTTTTAGATAAACTTAATATCAGATTAATACTTTGACTTGATACTATTTAGCTATTAAATATATTTGAAATAACTCACAAAATGTAGATGCTCTTACATATGGATAGTATCAACAAATATTATCAGAAATTATGTAGGATGGGGTGGTCCACAATTTGTCTTTGAGTAATCATTTTATAAAATCCAAGCCAATTAAATTACAAAAATACCACATATCAAACATTCTACTATCTGACTATGTACAGTATAACTTCAGCTAATTCATTATTGAAGAAATTAGTTTTGTCATAAGATGACCATATTTTTCAAGTTAAATCCGATACGGTGGAGAGGACGTATGCTAAATAGATAAAAAGTAGTTATATCATATGTTATATATATTTTCCTTTGACCTATGATATTATATCTTATGTAAGTTGATCCATTTTTGAAGTAAAACTTCTTTAGGAGCGACTAGGGCCAAAGTGTTCGTAATTCGCTCTAGATGAGATCATTTCTATAGTGGTCGATTATGATTAGAAGTTATGTATGTGAATAGACATCTGTCGTCGTATGCATAAAAACATCAATGTTGTACGCGTACCGATATCAACAAGGAAAGCGGCATAGATACATAGACAAACTAAACATTTGTACTAAACGTAAGTTTATCAATTAGAAATTATTCCTATATTATTCGTAGTTTCTATACAAATTTGAAGTCATTAAAATGGAAAATATTTTTTTAGACAAGACAGATATTACAGTGGTTCAAAGAAAGAGATTATATCGCCAGCGAAAAAGTAAAAAAAAATACAAGCAGTCAATGAATGTATGTTAATTTTAATTATATTAAGTTCTTCATACACAAATATTATATGATGATGAGTGAAATTATGAAAACAATATTTGTTTAGGCGTAGTTTAACATAATCCACTGCGTTTACGAATATTATAGAAATTATTATTATTATATTATCAATATTATTATTTTTATTAATCAGCAGTTACTTCATTTCTCTAATGCAGGTTCATTTCCAAATGCCAATTACAATGACAAACCAATCATGTCATATTTGAAGTATAAAGCCATACATACTTATACACATTATATAAATGTGTATAATGGTTGACACTAAATGGTTGACATAAATATGTGCATCACGAGTGTTACCATAATACTAATAACAATTATTCAAAATTGTTATATGATGTATTTATTTTAACTTAAATGCCATCTTGTACAGTAGCAAATAAGTTTTACTTCAATCGTGTGTGAACCTTACGCGCACTCTTTTTTTTTGTTTTTGAACGTGATATAAAATCAAATTTAATTTTCGTCAAAAATTAACTAGAATAAATTATCACTTGTGTCAAAATAAATTATCACTTGTGAAACTGTGAGTAAAACTATGAGTTTATTAATGTTTTAATTCGCCTTTGGAAAATTGTATTCGTCATTTATTTCATTCATAATGTATGTTTCATATAAACATTCACGCCATATATATATCATTTCCACATATTGATGGGTGGTTGTTGTTTTATTATCAGGTATTAAAGATTAAATTCAAACCTATACTTTCAAAAAATCATCATCATCAATCAATTTGGGACATCAGATCTAAATCCAAGACAAAAAGAAATTCGGGATAGTCCTGGCCAAAACGGGGTGTATAGACATCTTATTTGTTAATGTTTTTTAAAAATTTGATACCTGGAACTATGGGGTTTACGCAAGGTAAAATGGGACAGCAGGAGAGCAAAAAAATTCAACAATTGATTTTTAACAAAAAATATTAGTTATATGGATATATAAATTATTATAGGTAAATAATTTTTGCTTCTCAATATTATATAAAACCTTTTTTAGTTACTTTTCTTTACTCTTTACAGTGGTACATAACCCATTCCTTTATTATTTTTTTAAATAATCTGTAAATTTTTTTAATTTTAATAAGGTTTTATAAAATAATACTCTACATTAATTATTTAATGCGATTCAGTATAATTACTAGTTTAAACAATGAAATTAATAATCATAATCTAAATATGTATTTTTAATCAAGGTAAACAAACTAAAATTTTGATCAAGTATTACTACTTCATAAATCTTGTTTTAAATTTATTTCTTTTAATTTATTGTACTCAGGATAACTGTTTCTTGAAATACAACAATTACAAATGAGATAAATACAACTTTTGTTTAAAATGCATATTTCATGAGCACATTTTTTATAAAGATCGCACTGGATACAACTTTCGTATGGAACTTTGTAGGAAGAATTTTAATCAAAATTCGAATAACTATTAGTGTAATTAATAATTTTTAAAAGTGATTTTTTAAACTTATTTTACATTTTTATTTATTATTTTGTTAGTATCTGCACCTCGCGAGAAGGTTTAGGTGGTTGCTTTTACCCCAATCGCAAGTATGTTATTCTAGAGGTTATATCAGAAAACTGTTGAAATCAACTTGAAAATAATAATATATTAATATATCAAATATTTAATATTTTATGTGAATTCAAATTATGACAAAAAAACTATCATGAGTAAGTTTTAAACCAACTTACAGTCGTATGTGCTCCATCGCACAAGTGGATCGTTTGTTATATGGATGCATTTATTAAGTACGTTCGTTACGGGTACAGAATACTATTGTGTAACTTCATAGTCATTATATTTAATATACTTTTTCTATTGTATATTTATTTATACTTTAATAGAGAATGTTCCGCCTAGGAATTGCCAGTGTATAATGAAATTTATAACTAGGCGGACCACATGCGCATACACCCAGGATGTTTGTGACACGCATTAAAAAGTTAAAAATCAATAGCTATAAACTACAAAATGGTTTAGAGTAACTTTTATTATCATAAATATGTAACAAATTACAACACAATTATTCAACCAAATCTTATAAAAA
The DNA here is from genome assembly GCF_003426905.1 of Ctenocephalides felis. Classification (NCBI taxonomy): domain Eukaryota; kingdom Metazoa; phylum Arthropoda; class Insecta; order Siphonaptera; family Pulicidae; genus Ctenocephalides; species Ctenocephalides felis. The sequence continues at coordinate 13,501 of NW_020537004.1, forward strand.
CTAGTGGGGTGGGTGGCATCGTGCCTTAAGGCAAATTGCTGGAACTTCCCGTACCGTAACGAAACGTTCGAGGAATATTGAATGTTTTCAAATAGATTATTATAAATATTGTATTATTGTCTAATATTTATAATAATTATATAAACTGAATTGCAGAGTTGAAATTATTTGTTTAAAGTATATTAGAACTATAGTCAGAATTAAAAATAAAATCTGAATTATTTTCGATATACAAAAAATTAAAAAAAAAAAAAAAAAAAAAAAAAAAAAAAAAAAAAAATGGTACAAAATTTTTTTTTCCAAAATCAATTATTTTGTTAAGACAAGCAGAAAGTTCTTTGAATCAATTGAATCGGACGCTTAGTTCTCTCAAAAACTGCCATTTTTTGTACATTTAGCTCTGTATCTCCGAAATGGCTGGGCCTGCCTTTGCGAAAAACTAATAACCCTTTCTCCCAATTATTACTAATGGAATGTTTTTTAGATCATTCAAATCGGATGCTCCGTTCTCTCAAAAACTCGATTTCTATTTTCTGCACTCTTTGCTCCTTATCTCCGTAACTGCTGGACCTGTCTTTGCCAAAAACTAATCAGCTCTTCTCCTTATTAATAGGAATCGAATGTTTTTTAAACCATTCAAATCGGTTGATCCGTACGCCCGAAAACGTGGACGAAAATTTGTATCCATACATACATACACACACACACACACACACACACACACACACACACACACACACATCCATTTTTTCTGAGGTATGCCAAAACGTTCAGAAACCTTCAAAACGTCGAGAAATGTAAAAATTTTCAATTCCGATTTTCGGCCCATTACAATAACTTACCCTACGGGAAGTTAATAACATAACAATATATGACATAACATAATGTTCGAAACAAGAAATCTTTGCGAAATCTTTTTTTTTCATGTATTCATTTTTCCTCCATATGAAATATATATTAAATATAACTATTTTTTTCAGTATATTCAACTTAATTTTGCATTCTGTTTATACAACATAAACCAATTTATTGGTTCTAAACTTAAAAGGTGATAGAAGTTATTTTGTAATAAAATTTTGATCAAACTATCACGACTCTGGCATAATGCATTTAGAATATTAATACACCGATGGAAGTAAGCCAACGCAATGGATCATAATTCGTATTATTTGTATCATTGACTTTATCTCCAGTATGGACGAAATTCGATCCAATAATGTCTCGCCCTTCGATTACGACCAGGAGACCAGGAAACCAGCCCATTGGTGATTGTGGACCAAGAGTTCTTGACGGAATAATTTAGCTCCTATAGACAGTTTCTAATTAGACTTTTTTTAAAAAATGTGTTTTATAAAATTGTCGTATTTTCCACATCAGTTCAAGATCAAGAATACTATTTGTCGATCTAGCAACTCACTTCTTGATCACAACCAAGAGACATCCGATTGTTGCTCCAGTCCGAGAGTTCTTGTTCAAAATAAATATAACTTACTAGATGACAATAGTTCCATTTTTTTAATTTTATACTAATATTTACCATTCAGTTAAAAATCAATCAATCTATACCAAAATGCATGTACTTAATTGAGTGATGCTAAATGCACAACTGCATTAAATAAAATAATGAGACTCTATTTCTACACTTCAATTTCACAGTAAAACCTAAATTAGCTACATAACAACATATAACACATATCAACCAGACAAATATCGAAATATGTTCATCGACATTGTATACAAAACTGTTTACGCTACATTTTTATAATGAATTTATTTTTAACTATAGGTTAATTAATAATTTTGTGTACAAATAAAACTACTTGCTACAATTAAATAAAATTCATCTAAAATATTTTATTAAATTTTGTTCAACAAAATCTGTCCAAACCATTTGATATTTGACGTATGAGCCACCTTCCATTGTTTCATTTTAAATTAGGCTCCTACTTTTGAATAATTGAATAAAAAAAGTAAAGTTTCTAAGTGGTTTCGAAGCAATTACTCACCTTTCCTCAACCTCTATTTCAATACTATAATTGTCCAAATCGGTTCAGCCGTTTTAGAGCCTTAGTATACCTAACATAATATTGAGTTCCATTTTTATATATAAGACTAGTTTGTATAAATTGTTTTTTTTTATAAAAAATGCTTTGTATATAATTACTTCAAGTTTTTCTACGTCAGATCAAGTTGAGGCATCTCGTTCTTTCATTGCAACCCAGAGACAGCCCATTCTAGATTGTCGATTGAAAGTTCTTGACTGAGTAAATATAGCAAGTAATCTTCTATAGATTGTTTCTGATTACTCTTTTTTATACAAAAATCTGTGTTTTTTATAAAATTATGGCAATATTTTCCACATGTGATCAAGATGTAGATACTGGAGACAGCTATTGTGGATTGTAGACTGAGAGTTTTTGTACTGGCTAAATATGACTGATTGGTTTGCATATAATGTTTCTGATTAGTCAAATAAAACTAATGAGTGTTTATAACATTGTTGCACGTTTAGATCTCAATAAAAATATTGTTTGTCGTTCTAGGCGTCTCGATCTTTCATTGCAACCATGAGACAAACAATTGTAGATTGTGAATTAAGGGATTTTGTACAGGATGGATATAGCTAATTATTTTGTATAGGTCATTTTTAATTAGTCATTTAATAAAATTTGTTGCCTCTTGAATAAGTTGATTGGATTATTTTTAGTATCAGAAGTTACAAACTTAATATATATTAAAGTGCGAATATATATTATTACTAGCTTTTATCAGTCTATAGTGCATCTAATTCGATATCTAATTCGATCAGTATTATATAACTTCTAATAATAAAAATACATTACTTAGAAATATTTTTTGAAATTACATTTTTAAATAAAAATGATTATTACTACAGCTTAATATAAATATTTGTATTGCGTCAAAAAAGATAATCTCATTAGAGAATTTTATTCATTCATTCATTCGTTAGCATACTTGATTCAATTTATAGTAAAATTTGAGTCTAAATTTTGAGAAAAATTATGCGACATTGTCAGTAACCTATCATTTACATATAATTTATTAATAACATATTTAGTATTAGTATAGTCAACTTGTTGCAAAATCTAAATAAATTGTGTATAGTTACATACAATTCTTATCCAAATGATATATAAATTTATATTTCAAAATTTCGTAATAGTCTTTTGCAACTCATCATAATTTTCCGATTCGTTCGAACTTTGTGAAACTTTTCAAATTACTATCCAAATATTTAAAAACAATTTACAAACTAGTTGTAAGTGTTCCAAAACGTTCGCCTGCTCTCATGCTACTTTCACAAGTGTGTGCCGACTTGTACATAGAATGTGTGCACGTGACTTCTGTAAGATTTGCTGATGTTGTAAGGAACGCCTTCTGTCTAAGACGCTGACGTCAGAGTTCGAGGACGAAAATATTTCGTGTTTTGTTTTCCAATGGTATAAATTAATCCCTTGATTTTCTAATTTACTTCTTCACAGAACAATATTTGGTCTTATTCATAAAGACTGCAGTAGAAAAAAAAAACAAAAAATATCAATTAAATCGATTGATAGATTAGATTTGCCAACAATATTTGAAAGTAGAGGATAAAAGATATATACGTCATCACCATAAATCTTACAACGTTCTTCAGGAGAGAAACGCCCATGGTTAAAAATCTATAACTAAAGCATTTTCTGTTGTTAATTTTTTTAGCTGTGAGCACTGTTGTTCGACAAGACCTTAATTATTTTTTAATTAAATTTTTTAATTTTGTTTAATATGTATTGTTAATTTTAAGTTAAACTCAACAGATGTATTTAGCATCTCTATTATAGCCTTCATTTAGGTAGGGTAAAAAAGACCAACAGACACTTTACCTTGAAGTGTATGTATACCTTAAATAAAAACTTAATTGTTATGAAATCTTTGCTGATGATTATTTCTGACAAAACGCCAGATTATGCTTATATACTGTGTTATCAACCAGACAGATTATGCTTATATACTGTGTTATGTGGTTCAATAATTTACCCCTTTATCTATAGGGTAAAAATGATTAGATGACAAACTTTTGCAAACTAGCTAAGATAAAATAGTTTTAAAATGATGAATTAAAGTGCGAAGTTTACTGAACATAGATAGATATTTGTTTGTTTGATACGTGTTATTTGTTTCGATGTAGTTGATTTCGGATTTCAAAATATAACTTCTAAAATCAAATAGGACTTTTGTGCCCCCACCTACCCTAATACCTTTAGTTGGAATAAACATCATATACTATACCATGCTCAGTTTTGCTTACGCCTTTTTTATTGTTTTTTTGTTTCCAGCTAAAGCGTTTAAAGCTTTTAAGCTGAGTGATTTATCGACCTACACATTTGATTCATCATAGCATCAAAAATATTTTACGATTCATATAGAATTAATACAGAGCAAAATATACGATTTATTATTATTATCCTTTTGATAAATGATTTCAATTTAAACGCACGTCAGAGTAGCATGTTGGTAACGCATTTGCAATAAAAACGTTATGGGTTTGCACCAGACAAAGTGGACATTCTTTATCATAAGCGAATTTATCTTAAAATTTTTATAAATATCGTATCCATTGAATAATCTGGCAGGATAAATAAAGCAAAATTCATGTCGCAATATTTATATATGAAGAGTGAGGAATATTATTGTCAGAATGACAAAATTAATTATAGTATTAACTCTAAAACTATTCTCATATTTCAACACTTTTTATTTAAATTCAATTATAGCAAAATACTTTTCTATATTTGGTGACTTTTCATAAAATCGAAAGATAGGTCGGTAAAAAATCAATGCAAAAACTATTGTTGGGTGTAATTATAATAATATTTTCTCTAATTTTATTACGATAGTTGGCTTCAGTAATAATTCTGAATTATCCAAACATGATAAATTTCATTAGTTACACAGTTAAATATTTATTAGTTATTAAAGTATTCACCTATAGTTTTATTTACAAACTTCATAATTTTCCAAAACAAAGTTTCTCGCAACATAATATTAATTCGGTTTGCTATACTTTTTTTGTTATGCAGCATATTCTATCTTGTCGCAGGTTTTTATTAAAATGTATTTCCAGTCAAAATTATATTTGTCTTAGGAGGAAGTCTCGTAACGCCGGACGGCACCTAACGCCTATTTAACACGTATTATTTAAGCGAGTATAAATCTTTTTATTAAAGAAGAAGTATTTGATTGTTATCCGTAAAATGGTAGAATAATATTAGATATTTTAAACAATTTTAGTAGGTACCACCAAATGAACAAACATGCCTATCCCTTAGCATCAGACACTAAGTCGTCTCTTAGCGCCGGACAGTAACCATATTGATATTTCTTGTGAGTATTTATTCCAATTATTTAAATTTGTTCTGTATGAGTGCTAACGGTCACTGCATATCCCCATTTTTCGTATTTCCTAGTCAAAGTATGAAAATCTTACGATGAATGCTCCAGCTGAGAGCATCGGTGTGGTCCAGCCAAAAGGGTGGATAAATACTGATTTTTTTTTTGCAATATCTGAGAATATTCGTCAAACACACATGTGCAGACATTCCAGAGTGTGGAGATGGCTACATATGTATTCAATGCTGGTTGGTTTGAAATGTCCGGCATTAGGTGCCACTTTGTAAAATTATATTTTTTGTTACCAAAGTTTGATTGATAGTATTAATTATTACCTAGCTAAGGTTGCGTTTTTGGTTTGATTTATAACTTTGTTATCTAACATAAGACATAATTCAATAAACATTTCTTAAAATATTTTTTGATTTATTTATAAATAACCTTAGTTGTCCGGCACTGGGGGACTTTCCCCTATATAGATTACTCTGTTGGTCCAGCATTATCTTCTTCCAAATGTGTGATGTGTCTTCCAAACATATGTTTGTTCTATTTTACATTCTTCAATGTTCTATAGAGGTTGTATAATCAAAATATTTGGAATTCTTTGATATATAAAATAACTTCAGACATCAAGGAAATGCATTTAAATCGGTTCAACTAAATGTTCTATATATCTTTTTGAGAATTGAGTCATCGACCTAACAGTACCTACGTGAATTCCTCTGATCCACTGATAACGCTAGTCGACCTCATTATATATAACGTACATCCAAAATAGTTAAATGCTCATTCCTGCTGCAGCTTGCACGGATTACTTAAAGTTCGCAGAATTAGTGTCCATCGTATCTGCCAGCCACTCTAACTCAAGTTTAAAACTCAGACCGGTGGAGAGTCCTAGTCCGGAGTTTGTATTTGATGGGAGCACACATAGAGATCTACTAGTTTGGGGTAATTATATAGTTGGCCGGCGTAAGTAACTCGATAGAGAGACCACGAATGTTTTGGTCTGAGTGTGGGTTACAGAAAACTCAGAATTAGGATTGATCACAAAGAGCTTTTATATGCATCTAAGTTACATTAATCTATGAATTATTTGCAACTATTTGCGTTTATAAATATTGCATAGTATGTAACATTTCCAAATACATCGTCGTTCGAAAGAGATCATATATATATATATAAAAAAAAATTGAAGTAAAACTTCTTTAGGAGCGTCTAGGCTGTAAATCCGTACTAATGCAACGGGAGTGCATTACGGCTCTCGATGAAATCATTTCTATACGGGTCGATTGTGATTAGACGTCGTGTATGTGAATAGAGATCTGTCGTTGTATGTGTACCGACATCAGCGTTGTATGCGTTCCGATATCGACAAGGAAATCAGCATAGCTATATAAACATTTTAAAGTTACATCGTAGAACAAATCTTGATTTAATGAAAAATGCCTGAATCAGAAATATATTTTACCCTCTTTCTTGATAATAATAAAAGTTTCGTGAACTAAACGTAAGTTTATTGATTAGAAATTATTTCTATATTATTCGTAGTTTCTATAAATCTTTGTAGTTATTAAAATGGAAAATATTTTATGCAAGACAGATATTACAGCTGTTCAAAATATGAGATTATATCGCCAACAAAAAAGTAAAAAAATACATGCAGTCAATGAATGTATGTTAATTTCAATTACAAGAAGTTCTTCAAACACAATTACATGATGACTGAAGTTGCAAAAACAATATTTGTTTAGGCGTTTTTTAACATAATCCACTGTGTGAATAAATATTATAGAATTTACTAATCAGCAATTACTTTATTTCTCTAATGGAGGTTCATTTCTAAATGCTAATTGCAATGACAAACCGATCATGTCATATTTGAAGTATGACTTTAATTACATTGTTGTTCTTAAATATTATATCTATAATGCTATTATAAATATGTATTTTATAATTTATAATTCATCATTATATAAATGTTTATAATAATTGCGCACTCTCTTTTATGTATATTTTGAAAACTAAACAAATATGTGTCTAATTAAAATTTCTCTATTCGACAAATATCTGATTGGCCAAACATCTAGCATAGCAAAATTTTGTATAGAGAATGATATAAGAATAAGATTGACTTGTTCAAATATAGGTCCATTTGATAAATTAAAGTTCAATGAGATGCAGAAAAAAATTGTGAGTTTTCACGTAATCGTTTGCATTCAACCTTAAGCACAGATCGAATAGATCTGAAGAAAAAAAATGAATGCGAAAGTTCCAGATGGTATTATTATTATGAAGTCTAAATACGACCATTTAATGATTAGTTTTCTGCACAAGTTCCTTATGTTTTTTATTATGCAAAAAAATATCGACAAAATACTATAGATAAAACATTGTTTAAAAATAATATGTTTCACTTACCTTTTTCATAAGACAATACTTGTATCCTTATGTATTAGAAAATCCAACATAACAGCCCATAATAATTAACGTGGAAACCTGAAAAGAAAGTTCTTCAATAATTATCCAAATAACTATCATTTATTTCTTACTTAACAACAGGTCGGGAACTATATAATTTATTCAATCTAAATAGGACGTAGAACTTCGTGGAAGTTGTATGTACTCTATAAATACATTTCAAACTTTCTAAAACTTCAAGTTATTAAATATTAATCACTTAATCAAACTAATTTTTTATTTTTCTTTGTTACAGAGGCATACTGTATCAGAATATGCGAGATTATGGTAAAGCTGTGGAATCTTTTCAGAAGGCTATACATTTCAGACCTTCTTTAGCAGGTTAGTAAATAATGATAAAATAGAAATAATTAATATAAATAAATATGTATATATATATATATATATATATATATATATACAAAACAAATACTTGAATACATTAAGCTAATTTTATCAAAGAAAGTCGACCATAAAGTTCTTTCGAAGGAACCACTAAGCTTTCTAAAGCCCTAATTTAACATGAATATTTTTTACATTTTAATTGGCAGCTGAAACGAGATTTTTGTCGATTTCTTTTATGTAATATTTCTTTTACTTGACAGTTCGAGGGATAAAACGAATTTGATATTCTTATCAAACTTTTTTCTATTAATCAGATGGTATGAGTAATTATTTCCGCGAGATAATATTGAAAGATTGGCATTTCAATTAAAGGAGTGTTTTCGACTTTATTTTCAAACATGATTGCTTTTGAGGATCTTTTTTGATTAATTAGGTTTTCGATATGAATAATTAAAACAGGATTTATAAAGTTAATATATATTTGTGTGTATGTGTGTTTGTGTAGGTATGTATATATGTATATGGCAAAATATATGCAATAATTTATGACATAATTTAATTAGCTTTAAAAGTTTATAATAAATCGCATAAAACTCAAGTTTTGTATAGGGTTGAACCGCTGATGTATCAAAACCAAGCGAAATTAAAATTTTTTTAACAACAATATTTGAAAGTAGAGGGAAAAAATGCATAATCACTATAGGAAAATAAATGGCTGTGCTCAAAAATTCGTAACAAAAGTATTTCATTTCCTTGTTAGTTTTTTTGGTCGTGAGCACTGTTGTTTAGTTTAATGTGTCTTCTCTTAAATATAAATTTTGAGTTGCTGTTATTTAGATGTTTTATAAGATGGATTGTTATTTTTAACTTAAACAGAACCTATATAAAAGCCATACGTGTGAGTGGGGTAAATAAGACCATTTGACCCATTATCCTGGCAAAGCTGTGTTTAATAAAATATATTAAATAAATAGCCAATTAAATTAAAAAGTAATTTTACCAAATTTAAGTTAAACTAGTGGGGCGCATGGCATCGTGCCTTAAGCAAATTGCTGGAACTTCCCGTACCATTTTTTTTTCTTTTTTTAAAGATTAACATTTTTGAAAACGGCTTTAACTACATAGAGATGTAATATCGAGCCGCGTAAGCGCCGCGCCGCCGTCTAACGGCTGAACATTGGTACGGAAACCCATAGGAATATAAACAAAATTTATACTTATTGTTAAAATCTCTATAAAATATCTGATAATTTGATGTGCATATGTCTAATGATCATTTTTGACGGCCAGATGACATTTTTTTTTACTTTTTTTACTAGATCTTCGAAACCGCTAGACCTGCCTTCACGAAAATTTGATCAGTTCTTAATCTTGTTAATACAAGTGAAATGTTTTTATTCAAATTAAGAAATTATTCAAATCGGACGCTCCGTTCTCTTAAAATCTGAGTTACCATTTTTGGCAATTTTTGCCCCATATCTTCGGAACGGCTAGACCTGCCATCGCCAAAACTAATCAACACATCTCCTTATGAATACGAATGGATTGTTTTTTGAATTATTCAAATCGCTTCATCTGTGTTCCCGAAATCTTCTACGAAAATTTGTATCTGAACACACATACACACACGCACACACACACACACTATTCCTAAGGTATGTCAAAACATTCAGAAACCTCTGAAACGTAAAGAAATATATAAATTTTCATTTTCGATTTTTTTGCGATTACTATAACTTACCCTACGGGAAGTTAATAAATAATCATTCCAATTATGCTGGTAAATGTTTCTGAAAAAATACAAATGAACAGTAATATCTCTGCAAAAAATTGGTTGAATAATGTAGCTATTATTTCGTAAATTTCCTTTAAACTTGAAAATTATGCATTTCTACAATGTGTGAATTAACTGGTATTTTTACTGAACGTAGTCAGATAGTTGTTTGCTTCATACGTGTTATTTGTTGTGATATTACTACTCAAAGTAAAAGTGAAACTAGTAATACAATATATAATTATAATTACTCTGACCCAAATTAAAATTCTTTCTGCAATTCAAGATATTTAACTTAACATATAATCATTATTGACCCAAAATATCATACTACCCTTAACAGATGTGTCTGTTATCCCCATATTAACACATTACATGACATTTATGATAGTAACTCGAATAAAACGTATCATGAAAATTCCAAAATCATCGTCATACCCATTCAAGTCCTCCGTCACCGATTTTTGAAGATTCTTGTAATGGGTGCCTGATGTATATATTTATATTCGGTCTCAAAATATACACATACAGGGTGGCATAGAGAAATTCGTTGAAAAGACCTAGTATGTAGAAGGCATAATGGGGTATTGGTTTGCTTCTGAATAGAAATTTATGAGGGTGGTGTGTATTGAAAATATTTCATATTCCATCGCTTATGATGCGGATAAGTGGGTGAAAGACGTGATATTCAGGCCGCATACACTCATAAAGCTGTACGTTTATTTTCATACGAGATAAGCATAATAAAAGATTATTCGAGAAAATTTGTGTGTAATATCGAAAACTATTATATTATATCTTTGGTGATCATAAAATCCGCTAGTAGAATTTTAAATAAGATGCGAGATGTTATATTTTATGGGCGATATAATTTTACTATGTAGCACGAGCAATATGTTGCATCCGTGTATAGTTTTACAGTTACTTATATAGAGGAGTGTATACAAATAACAATTGGAGTTGTTGCTCACGATATACTTTCTGCTAAAAGTGAAAGTTTTATATCAAATATAGATAAAACAACCATTGGGTTGCATTCTAAAAAGATACGTAGAGAAGACTAGATAGAAATGTGCCAGGATACGGTAGTGACAGTCGTCATAATAGCTTATCATACTGAGTGATATTGAAAAATGTAGTTTGTTTGTTTGAACAAATTTCCATTATTGCATTGAGTTCTACATAAACATAATCTGTACATCGATAAAGTAACCAAATTTTATTGGAAGATTGAAAATACTAATCAAACAACAAATTTTTTTGCAGCAATTTATACAATCAAAACTAATATTGATATTTTGTTTTTCAAATATATAAAATATATAAGAGATAAGATCAATATTATATATATATATATATATATATATATATATATATATATATATAAGAATTCAAATCAGGGTAGAGCTGTGATGAAACGAGCTTAAAAATAGCAAATAAACATATTTTTGACTTCCCAAATAATAAGTTTTTCCCAAAAATCTGATTTGCAAACTTTATGTTAAATTTGGAAAAAATATGTGTGTTTGTATGTGAGCCGACTTTTTAGACTTTCTTAGAACGTTTCTCAAAAACAGGTGAGCCGATTTCAAATTCAAATTTAAAAGTCATTCGATATAACTCGATAAAAACTTGCGTTTTGCACGACGATCAGCCAAGCCGTTTTTTGTTAATAACAGAATAATTAAAACTGTTTAGTCTACGTTTTAGCCCATAATCCTAAATAAATTTTAAAAGTTTAAAAATTGGTCGAATAGATTAGGAATCATGATGATTAATTTTTAGTGAAGATCGGCCGGACCGTTTTAATCTTTTTTAAGCGATATGCATCATAATCTTATAGAACATATGGAAATATTACGGCTCAAGTTACAAGTCGTTTTATTTTAATAATTTTTCAGAGTTTGAAAAAATGACCAGCGTTTTTTTTAACGCTTGTTACAGTTAGACCTCTCATTGACATTTTCTTGCACAAATTTAAAAAAGATTTACGGAATCGTGACATTGTTTTCTTAATGGATATGCTTGATTTATATTTTATCAAAATAATTTATTTAGTTTGTTATAAAAATGATTCGAGGTTCTTAACATGACACAGTTTATGCACTTAACAGTTCCTGCAATAGCTGGTTGAATTATATAAATTAATTAAAATTTTGAACAATATGTTAAAATTTCAGGACATAGAAGTACGTGTCTGTGCACTAAAATTAATATATATAATTACAGATAATTTAAAAGTGTTTGAGAAATATCAATTAGAAATTTCAATGTTTGTATAAGAGAAAATTTCATTTTCGCAGTTGATTTTTTTAGTAAATACCTAAATCTCAATTTTGGTGGATTTAGTCAATTATTACACATTTCGGCAAGTTCATTCAACTTGCCCTTCGAAAAAATGCCACTTCCCACTAGTTACAATACAGAATAAATAAAAATTTTATTGTACATAGTTCGAAGGTTGTTTGTTTGTTATGTGTTTTTGTTGCGATATAATTAGTTTGGATCGCACATGGAACAAACTTCTTCTGTACATAGCCATGTTGAAACCAATTTGGACGTACGGAATACAGCCCTGGGGAACGGCACGCAAATCCAACGTCGCCATAATACAAAGATTTTAAAACAAGATTTTGGAAGAAATTACAAACGCAGCCACGTATGTCCCAAATTGGTTGGTTCATACACATTTGAACATTAACACTGTTAAGGAAGAAATTGAAAAGTTCAGTCTGAGATACAAGGATAGAATACAGAACCACCCTAACATAAAGGCCAAAATCTTAATAAAAAACCATGGCATTGAACGGCTCAGAAGAAAACGGTCCCTTTTTGATATACTTTAGTAACCCTATAATATGTACAATTACTCGTAGGCTTAATTAAATATTTTCAGAACAGGACTACATCTATAAGCTAAACGTATCCAACATCGAATCGTATCACCAATGGGTGACCTTTCGACCTTTTTCCTTTATTTAATAAACCATCAAAATTACTGAATGTTGTATAAGAACGACAGATTGTAATTCACAAATGTAAATAAAAAAAAATTGTTTGGGACATACATCATACTAAAGCATAAAACTTTGTGCCCCGCTTCACACTAACAGAAATAAGTGTATCATCCGTTCGTATTCTTGTTATGTAGTTTATTATACTTCACTTATATTAATTCAGTCAATTCCAAGGTATTGCCAATTTCAACGTTTTATTTATATTATTCTTATTTTTTATATAAATTCTAATTAATTCAAATAAATGTTTCGTGCATTCGAAATCCTATTCCATATAATTTATTACCCTTTGCTAGTTCTTATCAAGCACGTTTGATTTTCATTAGTGACAGTAATTAATCTTTCTCTAAAACACGCCCAAGTATTTCGAACGCGTTCAGAAAATATGCAGCGTACACTTCGATATGCGAAACACATCAATGGGAAAGTTCACACAATGCGAATAATAAAATACTATAGGACAAATGTTAGATCAGGTATTTCATTATTGGATTCGTGGAGGCATTTTACGACTAACAAGATATCTAATACCGAGTTCAACAAGATGATAAATAAAGTTAGATAATTTATAGCTTAAATTCTTCGGAAATTGGAGATTCGTTCTCAAAGAATATGAGAATTTGTTCATGAGTATGAAGGATTTTAATTCCTTACTGAAAATGATAATATCTGTTTGAGATTTGATAGTTTTTATCAAATTATAGTCTTCATATTTTCTGAGCACTGTAAACTATTGAGTTTGCTAAAATATTTTTGCTTTTTCTTTTTTAAAAAAATATATTTACTAATCTAAATATATTTACTTACTAATTACTGTGTAGGTAATAGTGTAATGAAAACTTAATAAATTAAAAATAATTTATTTATTTATATATTTATTCTAGCCCAATGGCGTAATGCTTCACGTTTTCGGTGACGTACGCACGTACAAAGACACGCATATAACGACGCATGATATGACGACCAATCACAATCGACCCGTATGAAAATGATATCATCGAGAGAGAATGACGAATCATTGGCACTCGACTCGGCCTTAACGCACTTCCGTTGCATTTGTACGGATTTACAACCCAGTCGCGCCTAAAGAAGTTTTACTTCAATACAAATTATCTAAAGTTGAACAACTTTTGGGCTTAATTGATCATGTGCTGAGATTATATTTATGGAAGGCCATTCTTCCAACCAACCATAGAAAAAATTCAGTTTCTCAAAAATTTTGTATACAATCATAATTTGTGATTTCTGATATTATTAAAAATAAACTTTTTAGTAATAATTTCTTATACTTGATGCTGATTTATTTTAACATACTTGAAATACAATTTTATTAAATATGCTGTTTCCGGTCATGATGTGAAATTCTAAAAAATTCTAAATCGTAAAAGTTTTATTCATTGTTTTTAAATTTAAATATAATATGAGCATATTATACTCAGCATAAGATTGATATTTAATGATTATAATTTCTTAGGTAAAGGTAAATAGTAATAATTTTGGAAAGAATAGCAAAAACTCAAAATCTTAAAAACCTTAAATTTAGAAATTTCAATAGTAGGTAATCGTAATTTGTAGTCGTCGTTTGAAAGATACTATTTCATCTATCAATAATAATAATTAACCTTACTTCTTAATTTCTGCGTGCTTTTCTTATTTAATGACTTATTTTTGTCGGCAACCCAGCTGTCCTATTCAGTTTTGACTAATGTCTTGTACTTTATAGTATTTTCTGAATGTTTGTGATTTTATATGCAGCTATGCTCACATAAAGCAATTTGCATTTGAGATTATATTCGAGATCTAAATGTAGATATTTAATATTATATGATATATTGTATATACTGCCTGATATCATACTGTGGAATTAGGTAGAGGTTGGGATCGAACCCGGGACTAATTTGCTTTTGCATGGCCCTACCGATTAAGTCACCGTTGTCTCATTTATATTTTGAAATTTAATTTGCACTTGTTCACTCATATTAATTTGTATGATAATAGATTTGTCTTCAAAAACCAAGGTATTATTTTAAAACATTGAATTTATAAAAAAAAAATCTCATTTCATGGATAAAAGTAAATAAAACATTCAGCATTTATTTCCAGTGATTTATTGAATCGCTGAAAAGATATTCGTATCAGTACCTGTTGCCGATTTAATTAAATGCAAACAATTTTTCTCGCGTTAACTTGAAAAAATCTTTCGCTGTTGATGATTGTTCGTTCGCCTTGAGGGAAATTGTCCCCAATTCGGCGTGTCATTTTATAGAGTGTTTAAGATAGATTCCGGTAAGAGTTTTCCAGTTTTCCGGGAGGACATTATTTATTCTCCGCCGTTATATGTACTTCAAAATGTCCCCCTCTTTTTAACATTTTTCTTTTTTCTCTTTACTTCGTCGTTGCTTAGTTTTTTCTCGTCGTTTTTCTCATTATTTTCCAGCGTCTGGGGTAGAGAGAAATGCTGGAAGGGCGGCTGTAAATCACACCACACACCCGTCGCTTTTCTTCCTGGGAAAAGCGGGACATTTTGCGTCGGCTACAAATCGCGGTTGCAGTTTACAACCCTTTTTATATATATTGCCAATCCATCTTTAAATATTGTCCTTGATATTTTTATTATTTTGTTCACGATGTACTTAACAAATCAACATTTTTTAGTAATAAATAATTACACCTTTGATAATGATACTTTGAAAGATATGGTAGAGCGGGGTTTAATGGTCCGCGGGCAAAAAGGCCCACCGCCCGTATCTCAAAAACGAGTAAATTTAAGATTTTTTTTAACAACAATATTTGAAAGTAGGGGAAAAAATGTATAAACAGACATTACCTTTATTTTTACGACGTTGTTATCGGGAGATACATGACAATATTAGAAAGTCATCAACAAAAGTATTTTCCTTCGTTTTTTTATTGTGAGCTGATTGTTGAGTATACGTTATTTAATTGTTTCAAAAAATGTATAGATAGTTAATTTTAAGCTAAATTCAACGCCTTTGTTAATAACCTCGATAAAAGCTTACTGAATCTTTACACTGGCAAAGGTTAAACAATGAAAAATAGTAAATAAAAATGTAAATTCAGTTAAAAAAGCAAATTCAAGAGAAATGAATTAGATAAATAGTTATTCTAAGTTCAATGATAAATATTTCTTACAAAATATCAGATGAAATATATATATATATATATATATATATATATATATACAGCGTTCTGTAAATATTTTGTCCATAAAATTTATATTTCATATGGGTTGAGTAACATAGCTATTATTTTGTGAAATCCCTTTAAAATTAAAATTAAAATAGTAAACCTGTTTACCCCCGCTCACGGGGTAGAGAGTAAAAGGTGACAATTTTTTGATAGCAAAAAAAATTATGAATTATTGGAAATTTTACTGAACATAGCACGATAGTTGTTTGTTTGATACGTGTTATTTGTTGTAATGTAGTTCATTATAAATACTGAAAATCAAAATGTTTGTGTCTACCCAATTTACGCTAAAAAAACAATAATAGTTGCATAAAAAGATAGATTTTTAAAAATTATCTCATAAAGTAAATTGACTTTTAATGGCTTTTTAATGACTTTCAAATTTCAAAGACCAAAATTTGGTTTAGACTTGCTAATATACAACTTTAGTTTAAAATTTTTTATACCAAATTAACAAATGCAACATGTATACCTGCTTTATGTAAAATATGTCACAAATATTCATAATATAAAAAAATATTAATATCTTTGAACAAATTTTCATACGAGTGTAATGTGCGGTGCATTTACATTTAGACCGACACTTGAAACATCAATCTATTGGAAATCAAAAGCAAATTAGCCTCTACAAGTTACGAAAAATAATAATTTGCATTTATTTTATTAAAAATTTAAAACAAAAATATTTTGCTCGTATAACATCGACTTTTCAAATCACCCTTTTTCCTAGCTACTATTGTTGTTGCTAATGTACTGTCGCGTCATTTTGATTAATGACCTTATTTTTACAACAGAACTGCATGTAAAACTTGCTAAAGCAAGAAAAGTTTGTGAAATGACGCAAAAGTGTACGAATGTTTCATAAATACTGGACTTACATAGTAGTTTTGTTTCTTTTGCGCAGCGGAGAAGACTGAAATAGTACCTTGCTGTATATTATTTTAAATTATTTAGCACTAGTGTGGCTTTAGAAATGAGTTTTTTCTGGAATACTTCTGTTTTATGAATGAGCAAGCATTGCTTTTTCTGTCAACTTTTTATGTAAAGCAGAAATTTACATATAGGGGCTTGAAGGTCGGCGGGTATAAAGGTCCACCATCTCTCTAAGCTAAGTATAGATTTTCTTAAATTACTGATTTAAAGTAGAGATCAAAAGATGTGCAAACCAGCCAACATCGTCTAAAACTTTTTTAGGCGAGAGATGGGTGTAAATCCGTACAAATGCAACGGAAGTGAGTTACGGCAAGGTCGAGTGCCAATGATTCGTCATTCGATCTCTATGATATCTCGGGTTCGATTGTGATTGGTCGTATTTGTGCGAGGCTTCTTGGTATTTGTGACTTTATACGTGTGTAGTATTTGTGCGAGGCATCTTTGTATGCGTAACTTTATACGTGCGTACGTCACCGAAATCGTGAAGCATATTGTGATCACGTGTGAACCTTACGCGCAATCTTTTTGTTGGTAATTTTTTTTTATTTTGGGCTCTCGTATTTAGTTCATGATACCTAAGCATATATTTTAGGTTAACGTATTTAATTTATTTGCAAGATGAATTATTATTTTTAATTTGGATTTAATATTTTTTTTAAATACTAACTAAACCGTTGCATTGAGAAAGGTGTGACCAATAAGAAATACTAAACAAAAAAAAATATTAATATATATATATATATATATATATATATATATAAATGTATGTATGTGTAAATAATCACTTTAAAAATTTTGATCTAGTAGATCATCTAGAAGAAGTGTGCCCTTGTAAACAATGGTTTCAGCTAAGTTTTGCTCATATATAATGAAAATGATTCATCCCAAAACATTATGTTGACTAATTTCTCATTACAGACGAATTATTTATTAAAATTAGAATCGTAATAAATATTTAAGAAAATTTTTTGCCGTGGTGAACATCTTTTAACCCAACAACGTGAAAACTTCTTTTGAAAAAGTTTTGTATCGCAATTTGCCGTGGGCGTTGTACTAAGGGAAATGATTTTTAACGGCGCTTCACACCCTCTCGTTTCTACAAGCAATAGTAAAAGCGCTGGTAAATATTCTCCTTGATTTATAAAAGTATTGAGAAAAAAAAATAATTGTGGATGAAATGATCAAATATTAGTTCAAAGCTAAAAACAACATTTTTATAATTCAAGTTGATTATTTGTTTCATTTTTTCACTTTTTTTCTCTACTGATTCCCCATAGCACACAGAACAAAAAATCTTAAGATGATATTAAAAAATCAATAATTTTCATTCGTGATTATTCATACTCATATTGTTAATATTTTAACTATTTAGTTGTTTTTTAACATGTCTTTATAATATACTATGACTCTATTACGGCTTCCAATTATAAATCAATAAATTTGCTAAATGACCTCAATTGGACAGTTGTAAACTTAGTATTGATTAAAAAAAAAAGTTATACTCGTGATTGTTTAAGCCGCAACATTGTTGATCTATAGTATATAAAAATACTTTTGATTGAAAAATGATATTAAAATTGTTCGCATTTTGATTATATTCTAAAAAATATTCAAGTGCAAATTAGTTTCTGGCCCTCAGACTAGGGCAGGTAAGCCGGTCCTTCGGTAGTTGGTAAGATTTTTATTAAATGAAGTGTTGAAAACTCGAGAACACCGCTTGTCATTTTAATCTTTGGCTAATGCTCCCAAGGGAGTTTTTTGAAGGAACTGATTCATAAACAGCACTTCTGGACCAAAAGTTACAAGAATGTCTAATAACATTGATAAACACACCTGGTTAACAGATATTTTTGGTTATAAATACGAGTACGTACAATTTTTTTTTCAAACACAATTTATTTACGAATCTTGTGTAACCGTCTAGATTTATGTGGTGAAAAGTATTTTTTTGATCATTATTTAAATTATCAACATTATATCAGATATATGCGAAATAAATAACTACATTAATTTAAATACGAGCAAAAGTAAAAAGTGTAGGTGATAGGTAAATATTACCTATGAGTAAAAAAGCAATCTACATTCATATCTTTTGTTTAAAATATTTTTTATCGTACTCTTAATTTATACATCCAACCATGTTTAAATATTATATTAGATTAGCATTATATTAAATTTATACAAAATAAATATGTACTTTCATTTTATACGAGCAAAAGTAAATAGTGAATATTTATCAATGAGCAAAAAGCAATCTATATACATAGATTTCGTTCAAAATTTTCATCACACTCTCTTGATTTATAATTTCAACCATGTTTAAATAATATATTTAAATTTATTTTTGGCACATTATTGAGTATAAATGAACAATTGCTTCAAAGCAGAAAATGTTTCACAAACTTGTCAATTTGGTTGGAAAAATATTTGTTTTAGTGATAGATT
Source organism: Ctenocephalides felis (assembly GCF_003426905.1). NCBI lineage: Eukaryota > Metazoa > Arthropoda > Insecta > Siphonaptera > Pulicidae > Ctenocephalides > Ctenocephalides felis. Next base: position 33,073 of record NW_020537004.1, read on the forward strand.
CAATATGTAGTAAGAGTTAATTTGGTGAATTTGGCCAAAAATCTTCAATAATTTTCATTTAATTGTACGTAGTTTGGAATTAGTAATTTATGAAGTGTTAAAAATAACTTAGAAATTTATATAGGTATGTTACATAGATCGATCTGCTTACATAGATCGATTATTATAACTTTGTAATAATTATAGGCATAAACACATCAACAATAGTAACACAGAAATTGGAATATTAGTTTGTAATTTTTGTAAAATTTAAATATTGATATGTTAGAAAAATCAGAAGCAAAAAATGTCAATAATGTGTATTTTAATTATATAGCAGTAAAACCCATTTTCACTTATCATTAGAAGTATTAATTAAGAGTTTATTTATCTCTACCAAAAAAAAAAATTTATAAATTACTGCAATTTTATTTTGCATGCCCGTAAGGTCTATAATATAAGTTGTTCATCTTGTCATTACAGTTATCCAATTTTCACTATATCGAAGAAATAATATAATAATTTAAGTTAAATGTTTCATGTAAGCTAATCGTGTTTTTATCTATCAGTTAATGAATTTCATTTTTTTTAATATACATATATTGGATAATATATAATAATAGCACGTAAATTCCAAACGTTCTACACTAATGTCATTTACAAAGTTTATCGACCCACAATCTTATTATAGTTGTAGTAAGATTGCAACGTTGTATATGGAACGATTTTATAACCCAATATAACTTTATCAATTTTATCGATTGTCTGGAAATTCATAATAGATAAATCTGCGTAGAAATAGGCGAGAAGACAAACTTATAACACAAGTTAATATCAAACTTATATGTCTATAGCGAATGTTCGAAAGCGTCGTGCATAATATATTGTTCTAAACTTAATATTTATGTTTCGTGTACGAGACAAGCTCAGCATCTCATCCTGTCCTCTTGAATAGTGTATGGTAATAAGCTTTGCACAAAATATTCAGATATATTCACACTCTTACATCAGTGCTTTGAACACATATAGGCAGGGCCAAACTGTTAGGTAGATATATAACATTAAGTAGAATATATAGAACCTTATTTAAAATTATGGTCGTAATTTGATATTGTAAACTTACTTTACTTATTACATGCAAAAATTACACATCCCCAAAATAAATTGGGTGTGCAAAATATGTTTTTCAATGTAGTTTTTACCGCTGAATACGAATCTGAAGTCAAAATTGGGGTTTCAAATTACAAAAAACGATTATTAATTTAAAAAACAGACAGAATCTCCAATCTAGTAATTTTTCTGCAAGATGATTAAATTTTATAATTTCTGCCATTTCCTGGCCCGTTCCACCTTAAATGAGCTGTGCACCTAATTTCTGTAACGTTTTTTAATATTTTTTGAGTTTTTTTTTTGTAGAATCCAGCAATATTTTTATATAACTATAAATATGTTTGCAGATTGCTCAAGGTCAACAGGTTATAAATATTTTTGCAAATTGCAACTACATAAAATACTCAATAAACAACAAATGCATTGCAAATGCAAAATATAATTACTAAAATGAAGATGCTGTTGTTATTTTCAATTTTTTTTCCGCTTTTGCAATTTGACCCCTAATTTTGACTTTAGATTCGTGTTCCTCGTTGAAATATATTAAAAATTATATTTTGCACACAAAATACAGCCAGATTTTTTTATTTTGCGGACTTGTGTAATTTTTGCATGTAATAAGTAAAGTATGTTTACAACATCGAGTTACGACCATAATTTTAAGTAATGTTCTTAGGTGCTTGTTGTAACTTTTTTTAAATTGATATATTTTGCAATGCACTGATTATATTTCTACCAATCTTCTACCAAATTGAGTGAAAATAATTCCATAACAATTGTTTATTACTTCGTTATTAATCATTTGCTAGAAAAATGCGGTGTTATAACTTACTTCATATTTGGGACTATTTGTAACATCTTTCGGGGAAAAAATATACCTCTGATAATTAATTCCTTGCTTATGTTACGAAAATTAACGAATTTGCATGTGCCCACAATTTCCAACTTATACTTTCATCCAAACTTCACACACAATACCATTCTTGCATGTTACAACTAGCCCCTAGATTTTGGTACTAACCCCATGTTTTTGTTATATTAATAAAAAATATTTAAATCATTTAGCAATCAAAAAGCTTGTTATACTTTGTCAAATATTGCTAAATTCAAAACAAATAAAATAGGGTAGGGCGGGGAATCAAGGTTCAATTTGATTTTGAGCAATTATATTCTGAAAACCAATTGGATTGTTTACGTGATATCACAACAAATATCACATATCAAACAAACAACTATCTGACTATGTTCAGTAAAACTAGTAGCTTTATTTATCATTGTAGAAATATGTTATTCTTTAATGGCTTTTAAAAAACTTGCAACCTGGGTTTTTTTATCCCATACACGAGCAAAATGGGACGGCCAGGGGGCAAACAAGTCATATGTATTTTTTTTTAATTTTAAAGAAATTTTACGAATAGCTATATTATACAACCAATGCTAAAAAATTCCATTTTTTATAGAGATGACACCATACAAAATCAGGTATTTTGTCAGAAATATTCATCAGTAGAGTTGGAGTGACTATTTATTTAATTTGTCTCTTGTATAATTGCTTTTTTAACTTAATTGACTGTTTAATTTTTTTTTATTATTATTATTTACACCTTTGCCAGGGTAAAGGTATAGTGGGTCTTTTTTACCTCACCCAAGTTTAAACTTTCATAGAGGTTATATGAAAATACTGTTGCATCTAACTTAAAAACAATAATACCTCTTGTAAAACAATTAATAAATACGTGTACTTAAAATTATATTAAGGTTTCGAAAAATAAACAACAGTGCTCACTATCAAAAAAACTAAGAACGGAATAAAATACTTTTGTTAAGGATTTCCAAACATATGCCATTTGTAAAATAGATTTGTTACATTAACTTCCAAATATTGTCGTTTTTCTATCTATATTATAAGAATTAAGATGATGACTCGTTATATATCATTTATCTTCTACTTTTAAATATTGTTGTTACAAAATTCTTATCTTCACTTGTTTTTGAAATATCGGCGATTTGAATATGGTAAAATTTGTGGAGAAGTTTTTACTGATTATTCTCAATCATTTAAAGTGTATAATCTATAAATCTTAGTATATTTTATCATCGCATGCTACTACTGCCTTTCTTTGGTCTAACATCTATTTCTCTCGTCTTTAAAATATTATTGTTAAAAAAAATCTTAACTTTACTTGTTTTTGAGACATCAGCGATAAAACATTTTGCCCGAGGTCCTTTAAGCCCCGTTCTGTCTTATTCAATAAGTAGTCGAACTGAATAAAGTAAAATATTTGAAGAGGTTTTCTTCGGAACATTCTCGATCATTTAAAGTGTGTAATCTATAAATTTTAATATCTTTTATCACCGAATGTCCCTACTTTCCTCGTACGCACCTAAAGTAGTCTTTCTTCGGTCTAACGAACTTGCTTCGAGGCCAATATATGAGCTTGGAAAATTAGATTTACGCCGTAACGTCGCCTGCACGATGCATTGATGTCATTTCGCAGTAAACGAATAAACCACAATATCTCCACGAAGAAAAGAGTGACGAAAGAGAATGTCTTGATGGGATTTTCATACGAGTTTTATGATATTTTCACACCCGTCCACGTACCTAATAACCTCAAAAAAAGTGCCATATGCACGCGATATGATATGTGTTTCCAGAATCGTAAACAATTTTATATGGTATACTGATAGTGAGACGCGTCAGGAATCTCATAGTGCAAATATAGAATAATAGCGACTGCAGCAGTGTTCTTGGGATAGAAATAGAACTTTATATTCGGGATAGAAATAGCACTTTTATATCAAAAAACAAATATTAAAATTTTTTATTGTTTCACACTTTTACACATATGATTATACATCATCCTCAACAGAATAATCATCAAAATGTGTACCTCGAATGTTGTCAGTACTTAAATATTTTATTTTTATAAAATTATTCACAATCATACAGGGATATTGACGTTCAGGCGAGAAAGGGCGATAGTCAGTTAAGGTTAAATCTGACTTGAAAAAAAAATAGAAAAAAAATCTCACGTTTTTTTGAAAATTATGAGCTTTCAAGTGCAACATAGAGCTTTGATGAAATCATGATCATTTTTTTGGTTATTGTGGTTAATTTTTATTGATTTTGTTCATTTAAACTTTATAATCGTAACCGTGAATCACACTTCTAGGACCACAATCAAAAACAATAACACAATTGCTTCAAGTTTTCAAGAATTAAAACGTTTCGTTGAACTGTAAATTTGAAAATTTTAAAATCGCTCGACATTGTAAAAGCTTTAAAAAAAATTAACATTAGTCATAATGCCTAAAATTTCCAGAAAATGATGTCATAATGAAAAACAGTCCGAAAAGCACTGCCATTCAATCTGTACGAGGCACCTAAAAATTGTCATAATTCTAACTGAAAAATCAATACTTGGTAACTAAATATCATTATATAATATGACACACTATAATGCTTTGGTTTAAAAGGCAATTAATTAAAATTCCATGTGTTATTGAATTAAGTTATAAGTCACACAATCATTAGAAATTGCTTTATTATATTTTTGCAGATAGTTATCAGAAAAAAATCGAATGCTTGTCTTATATGTTATTATGATATTTTGACATAATGAATTAGTAGAGTTGGCTGGATACGGTTGTGCTAGGGTAGAGTAGTTGCAGCTGTCATAGCTAAACTATAAGCATTTTCAAAAAATATGGTCTAAAAGAAAAAATATGTATGTTTGTTTGAACAAATTTCCATTATTGCATTAAGTTAACGCACTACATCAACATAATATGTTGACCGCACTGCTTTTAAAGAGTTTAAAGTAAGTTTTAAGATTTATTTCTTTTAATAATAACTGTTACTTGTATATAAATAGATCACATAAATAACATATGGTATTGTGTTGCATAGTTCTGACAATATAATTGTCTGACAATAGCATTATCAGAATTTATTGTCTTTTAAATAACTAAAAAAAAGTATCGAATGCGAATCGAAAGGCTCATACAAAATTCAACTTTCAGTATTGAAAATTTGGCAATCTCGAAGTCACTGATAATTGTCAGATGATTTGTGACCAAATTTCATGTATATTTATTGCATGTATATTTGTCAAATAGAAAAAAACATCAATAGTGATTAAAACCTTTATTCCATACTCATGAAAGAATAAAAATTTAATTTGAATTCAGCTTTGCTGCTTTACGTTTATAGTAAAGTCTGCATTTAAATTCAAGTAAAGTGAGGAATCATGTTCTGGATGCAAGGACATGGGACTTAGGCCCTGTACTTCTCTGAATGTAAATATAAATCAAACACTTAATGAATTGATGTGTAGATATTTATGGCAATAATAACTATTCCACTTGCCCTCTTCTTATTATCATCGCAATGCACATTCGTTTATTCAGACAATTACTTTTCGTGGTTTGATTTATTTTCTCAAGTGAGGTTTTTAGTTGTGGTTTGAAGACCAAGGCTTCACGATTTACAGCACATATTCTCAAATGCAATAAAAACTATCCTACTTCATTCCCATCGCAGTGCTTGTTGGATACAAAAATTAGTAAAGTAAAATAAATATATCTTCTAACAAAAGTAAGGTTGTGGTTTCAAGGCCAATAATATACTCTAACAATGCATTTCTCATTTCGTTTATAAACGAAACTGTCAATGGATATGCGCATAGATATTTATAGCGATAATAAGTATCCCAATTTCCTCCAATTAATTCTCATGGTATAATTTATTTTTTGAAGTGAGATAGTTAGTTGTGGTTTGAAGGTCAAGGGTCCACCACTAACTTTATCTACCTTATCGCCATCGCGGTGTACGTTGAATACAAAAAATTCAAATTGGTAAAGTAATATAAATATAACTTTTAAAATAAATGACATGTTTTTAAAAGTAGCTTTGCAATCAAAAATAAATTTATTTTCATTAACCATCCCAATACAATTTTATAAAGTAACTCTATACTAACGAAGAGCGATCTTCATAATACGCCATTCCTCCAATTTTTTTTTAGGTCGTACGTTATTTTCGCAAGGGCCTCGACTTCCACCTTCGAAAGCGATTCAATATTTCGCTCCATTTGCCAAACGGAATCAGCTCGGCCTTGATATAGTCCCGCTAATATATCACTCCGGCGCGGCGCTTGGAACCAGAGAAAGATGCGTGCCGGTTCAAATCCCAGCCGACCTCTCGGATAGAGACGTTATAAAGAAAATTTATATATAGGTGTGTTTGTGAAACAGAATGAAGCATTCGGATTTTGTGTAAAATGACCCATTTCTGATGCCCATTCGGGTAGATGCTCCAGTTTGAATTGAGTTATAGACAATTGTTGATGGCGACTTCATTCTTTTCTATAATTAGCATATTGCTGACATCCATTTTATAAATGAATGGTCAGATGATGATAATTTCATGACACAATATTGACTAAATTTTTATTCATTACATTAGCGAATTAATTTTCAATTGCATACTGAATATCTTATTGCAAAATTTAAAAAAAATATTTTGTATAAAAATATCTAATAATTTGTAAAATTGTGAAGATAACATTGAATAAGACGGTAGTTATTACTACCAATTAGTTTTTTTTTTCATTATTATATCATATTGTTATTTTTAGGTTTGAGTTTTTTTTTTAAATAACCTCTACCGAAGCTTACACCTGCGTATTGTAAATTGTACGAACTGAACTTACACTCTGACAAAGGTGTGAATGATAAAAAATAGTTAAAAAGTAAATTAAAGTAAAAAAATAGTTGAAAAGGCAATTTTGCAAGAAATAAATTAAATAAATAGTCAATCCTTCTCTGCTGAAGATTACCAGAACAAGGTTATATACAGTGACATTGCTGAAAAAAGTACTCCCGAAACTTATATGTTGCATTGGTCGCTATTTTTTAATAAAATCCTGCTACAATTAAAAATCAGATATTGCATCTATTTGCCTCCTGGCCGTCCAAATTTCACCCTGCCTTTGGGCTAAAAAGGACCAGTTGATGAATGTTTGAAAAACAGCAAAAAAGCACATTTTTACAACAATAAATTAGCTCTGAGTTTCACTGAACATAGTCAGATAGTTGTTTGTTGTGATATGAAATTGGTTTGGTTTTTACAATGTGGAAAATAATTATGTATGTAAAATATAAAATCCATTTGATGAAAATATAAACAAGTTATTAATTACAAAATTTTATGATAAATAAAAATGACAAGTTATATTACTTCTCCACGATGTCTAGCCTGCTTGATTCCTCACACACTCCCTGCCCAGTGTTGACCTCAAAGTTTAAAAAAATACAGAAAAACACGTTATAAATATATAGTAGAAAAGCAGATTATAGCAGTGGTACTAGTCAATTAGTATTTCATCCAATGGAATAAATGACAGTTTCGTCAACAGATTCACCGTATGGCAGGTGATTCGACCTTCCGTCATCTTCATACCTTGCACATGGTTATGAATATAAATCGCGTGGTAAATTTACTGAACCCCGATGTCTTGGTAAACTTCAAAGATTTAGCCACGATCTACTATAATTAATTTATTTTCTATAACATTTTGGGTAAATAGATGGCGTTCTAATCTAAAATAATCTTGTTGACTTCAATAGCCTTTTGGATCATACATCGGATTCTCGAATCAGATGTGATTCGAAGGAGAGCGTTTTAAAGAGTCATCATCTTGACCAGATGCAGTTCCAAAGTTTAATGCATCAAAAGACGATTGGGTGAGTTAACGGACAAGGAGAGGTTGAATTGCGATTCTAATGATCTATTTGATAGTGAATTCAATTCATAGCCCAAAGTCAAGGCTCAGAATTAATTTTTGTGTCAGCAATGAACACTGAGGTCTGGGTATACAAAATGGGTATACCAACAGAAGTCCGGTGTCAGTAGAGTAAATGGGTTAACTCGCACTGACTCGAGGACTGGACGTACCCTATAAGTAGTCACTAATGAAAATGAAAAGTTATATTGTTTTTCCACAATGTCTAGTCTGCTTGATTTCCCACAACAATATAATTGCTGGAAATCGAACTGCACCTTTGTGCCCCGCTTTTTTCTCTTTAGTTTTGAACAGAAAAACAATAAATAATAACACAGAGTAACAATAATATTCTACTTTATATGAAGTCCAAACAAATTTAGGTACATAGACATAAAATCTATTATTGAGTACATATCTGTACTATTATTGAGAAAATGAGATAAACAGTTTTTTTCGAAGAACGTATTTAATCTGAAGTTTTTTTTAACGCAGTTTTTTTATATTTTATTGCATAAAGTAAATAATGAATAAATTAAAATTTCTAGAACCTATTATTAGCCGTATTTATACAATAAATTTTTATTAATATTTTTATTTCATAAAAATGTTCATTATAAATTTATTTAATAAAATTTTCTTTGGTATCGACTGTTTTCACTCGGGGCACGCACGCGCCCGGTTGTTTCATCTCAACTTACGTGAACGTGTACATGTACGTGTATTTACTACCCTTAAGTTCCACTTTCGATGTTTTCTTCCCCGACTAATTAATTACCCACAATGTTCTAAAGTAAATGTTCACTTTCTCTTGGCGTGTGTAGACGTAGAACGTACATTTACCACGACGTAGCTTGTTACACTCTACGGTATTAAATATTTGAGATGCAATAATTGTAATTGTAAATAAGACTCAGTTCTCTGAGCCATCAAGCGAAAACCAAATATTGAAATTGTTTTATTGCGTCTAGGAGTATGTGGAGGAAATTTGAAACGTGTGTCGATTTAGGCTTCTTTCACACTTGCAATTTTGCAAATTATTACTCATTATAAGAAACACACATTGAACATCCCTGAAAGTTTAATTTTCTACATTGTTCATGTGTTTTTGAGAATATTTTGAACTTCCCGCGGGGTAAGTTACAGTAGTCGCAAAAAAAATTTTTACATATCTTTACGTATCAAAGGTTTTTGAACATTTTGACGTACCTTAGAAAAAATGGATGTATATGTGTATGTGTATGTATGTGTGTGTGCGTATATATGTGCAGATACAATTTTTTTTCGACGTTTTCCGGAACACGGATTTGTATTGATAAGGATTGATAACGTGCTGATTAATTTTTGTGAAATGCAGGTCTGGCAAATTTCTTGAAACTACTTCTTCACATAAGCAGTTTGTTGAATACTCTTGTCGCCCAATTTAATAGGCACTTATAAATTGAAAGTATGTATTTATAATAAATAATCTATTTGGAATTATTCAAAACTAGTGATTATTTTCATTCCTCGAAATATTTAATTATGGTGCGGGAATTACCATTATATACGGGATTTTTTTATGAAGTCAATGTTTGCATCCAAATTGCAATATTTTAAAATGTTGTGCTTATAAATAAAATCTGCATAAATGTTTTTCTGTAAACAGAGTACCATATTCAATATATTTAAAAACAGAAATCTATGCGGAATATGAATATAGTATAATAATTCCCGATTAATTGAATAAATCATCTAATTGATACTAATTAATCGTTGACCATTTTAAAACTTGTTCTAATTGCTTTGCTCATTAACGTATTGTTTGTGAAATAATAAAATCAAAATTCTATTAATTATGAAATAAATTATAGTTATAAATTAAGATTTTATTACTATAAATATATTCATTTTGCAAATTTGTGCTTTCGATATATATATAATAAGATTCTTTTATATTTTCTATGATAAATTACTTTTGTCATACTAGATATAATTGAAAGCAAAATCACTAAAAATATTAAACTAGAAGATATAATATTATACAATGCTTTGAATATGAAGCAATTATAATGTTATCTTGGTTTTGTGTAATAGATATATCAAGCAATTCTAGACTCATATATAAATTGCATATTATTCTCAAGAAAAATTTAGGTTTTTTATAAGAAATGATATTTTTTACACCAATTTGTGTCTACATTTTGAAACTTTCATAATGGGAAATATGAACAAAATTATTTTTGTTTTCCTCATTTTATTTAATAAAATGTTGAAGTAAATATACATTTAGCTTAATATATTCCATTAATCAGCGTTAGGTTTTAATAACATTTTTGCACTAAATGTGATTCAATTTGTGTTTTTTCTTAATATACAGATTTCTATAAGCAGTAAAGAAAATAGTATTTTTCTTGTCTGTCCTATTTACCTAACTTTACCTTTGAATATATAAATATGCAATAATTCAACGTTTCAAAAGTTATATTAGCAGAATATGCTATACTAGAACTAAACTAAAGTTGTGATGATTTTTATTAACTGAAATGAATTTTAGAAAGCGACTCAATGGTAGGCCCGATAATACTGATGACTTAGAAAAAATAAGTCATAAGATAATAAAACTACCTAACTTTGAAATGAAGAACTCAATAATCTGTCACTTCGTTCAACAAATTTAATTTGAATAATTTTTAGTTCACTTTCATAATTATAAACATTATTAAATTATTTTTTGAAAGATCTGAATTCATATCTGTCGGAAGTCTAAAATATTTGTTCCATGTCAAATAATTATACGCACAATAAAATGCAATGACTCTTAGATTTAAATAAAACAATAGAGTTCTTAATTCATTAAATTCTCTCAATATAGTGAATTCTAAACTGTATGCTCTTACTTACATTTTTTTCTCGCTCTAGGAACAGTTAAAAAGTATATTGTATCTTGATTGCTATTAAGAAAATCAAAAAAGAGTTATCTAAGTAAAACAAAAATAGTAAGTCAGAGATTTTTCTCTCGTTCTAAGAAAAGTTGAATGTATATCGTGTGATTTCTATTAAGAGAAACAAAAAAATATAGTTATTTAAATAATATAAAATCCACGTTAATGCTAAGTCATCACAACAATTGTACCATACTATTAACTTCTAGTTGCTTGTTTAATATAAATAAAGTGATATATAATGTTGCACAGAATAAACTCAATATTATTATTCAAATAAATTGGCAAATAAAATAGAGAAAATTTACATCTATACCATTACTGTTCGTGTGCAAAGACATTCATTGCAACGACCTGCGATGTTTTCGAGATCAAAGGAATTTTCGATTTGCAACAATTTCGAATTACGTCTAACTCCCATCCCAATTAAAACAGACCGCGGGGTACGTTTCGTTTTGATGAAATAAATTATTGACTGTATGCTAAGCAAACATTTCGACTAAGAATTATTTAATTATCGTCTTATTAAAACGGTGTCTTTGATATAATTGGCAGAAAGCTTTCGCAAATGTAATTCTGTTTTCTTTTCGAAGAAACGTACACAGAGAGTCCTGCTAATTTATTTATGAGTTAATAATAAGAAAATGCTATTTATAGTATATATATATATATATATATATATATATATATAACATAAGGACTGTATGTATTATGAACAATTGATATAACAAAGCAGGGCGGGGGCACAAAAGACCAATTTGACTGTAAGTAATTGTATATTATGAAAATTAAACTAATTATATCACAACAAATAACAAATATCAAACAACGACTATTTGACTATGTTCAGTATAACTCCCAGCAAATTCATCATTGTAGAAATTTGTTTTCTTGTTGTTTTTCCAAAATGTGTCACCTCGTCGTTTTTACCCAATAAGCGGGGTAAAATGGGTCGTCAAGGAAAAACAGGTCCAAAGTCTTATTTTTAATTCTGAAGGAATTTTACATAATAATTGACACATTATTCTAGCCATGCATAATATAAATTCTATGGGTACATTTTTACAGAGATAACACTGAATATAAACTTGATCTGATATTTTGTCAGAAATATTCATCGGCAGAGTTGGAACTATTTATTTATTTTATTTCTTTTAAAATACTTGCTATTCTTTACTCACTTCACTTTTTTATTCACTATTTTTTATCGTATGTATTTTTGTTAGGATTAAGGTTTAATTGGTCCTTTTTACCTCACCCACGTTTATACTTTTATAGAAGTTTTATAGAAAATACTGTTGAATCTGATTTAAAATAAGCAATACATTTCATAAAAAAATAAAAAACTTACATTGAAAATTTTATTAAAATCTCATAAATATTTTCTTTTTTATATACAACTGTCCAGTTAAGGACATTAAGCAGATTATTAATTAATTAGTTAATCAATTATTAGAGAATAAAAAAAAGTATCATATACTCGATAACAGTGCTCACAACCAAAAAACACCGAAAGAAAATACTTTTGTTATAAATTTTTAAACATTGTCATTGATGACCCATTGTCATAAAAGTCAAGGTTATGGCTGGTTATACATTTTTACTTTCAAATATTGTTGTTAAAAATTTCATAACTATACTTGTTTTTGAGATATCGGTGGTGGACCTTTTTACCCGAGGACGTTTAAGCCCCGCTCTACCCTACTAATCTCTACTTAAGAGTTCAATAAGCTGTTACAATGATTCTTTTTAAATACATTGCTCCATAAAAGTCGACCTATATTGTGGACTGGGCCGGTCCTTACTTGAATGCGGGCGCACGCTTTAGGGGGCGCCAAAACGAGATTCGGAAATTGGATTTATAATATATTTTTTCTATAATTTTTCTTAATATAAAATTTAAAATACATAATAGATACGGAGACACAAAAACCTGCAAAAATTCAGCTTACAATGTGATATCAAAAATTTTGCATGAGGTCGCTGAGAACCCCAGGAGCGGTCCTGCTGCGGTTTCACCTTTCAAATTTAATAAATTTTCAATATTAGAATTTCTTTAATACCGATTAATTGTTTTTTGATGCAGCAATGCTGGAGAAGAACAAATTAGCTTTATAAATGTAATTCCATATATATATATATATATATTATCACATAAACACCGTTATCACAATGGTTTAATATCAGGCAGTCCGAGATAGGTATCAAACCAAAAACTTGATTTCAAAACCTAAGCTCTTACACAACCACGTATAAGCTCAATTGACATCATTCCAGTACCTTCTATATCTTTTATTATATTTTATATGTGATTTCTGTCACATGCAAAGACTTTTGAAGTAATAGTACGTAATGAGCAGGTGAACGATAAAGTGATATGTACACGAAGAGATTATCAGAATTGTTGTATTTCTCGAAGCGCAATTGCACGGACGTCAATTCACGTACTTGACAAGTCGCGTTGAGAATGCACGAAGGGAAACATTCCCATTTGCATTACGAATATGCTATCATATTGCAATGGAGACGTATTACGTTTTACTAATAAATTATTTATGAGAGATTTCTAGTACCGTATGACATCGTGTCTTTTGTAAACTGCTAAAAGTACATGGTATTGG
>NW_020537005.1:0-24726 GCF_003426905.1 Ctenocephalides felis
AAATAAATAATAAATAAATAATAAATTGTCATTTAAATTCCATGAGCCAGTGACTGATTTGATAATAAAGCATGCTACACCAAAATATGTAAATTTTCCTAAAATCTCATCAGAAAGATATGAAAATAAAAAGAGGTAAATGTTATGTCACTTTGGTGTACATTGAACATGGTCTGTAATATGTTGCTATTTAACAGATTTTATACGAAGTTTGGCATGCCTGGCATTATTGCATTATATATGCAGAGAAAATATATTCCTTTGATGAAGAAACTCACGGAATATAGTAATGATAGTGTTTATACTCCGATTAAAACGGTTAGATACCAAATAATTGTGCAGTTGAAATTAATTGATTTTATTTTTCAGAAGTATACAATGAGGCAGATCATCATAGGCATATATTATTAGAAATTCCTATGCCAGAAGATATTTTAAATAATATTCATTGATATTTTAAAAGAATAACATAATTTTATAGCTATATAAATGTGATAATATTATATAAAGAATAAAAAACAAAATTATTGACTGTCTAATTTATTTTATAATGTATGATTAAGAATTTTCAATTGATCGGCTATGTAAATTGTGGGTTAATGATTAAAAAATCAACATATATTTTGTACTGCGCCGGATTAGTTTTTTTTCTCTTTTTTCATTTGCGCAGCACTGGCTATTTGTATGTAAAATATATTTATATATTATTTATCTAAAAAATTCGTGAACGCTTTTCGACTGGAAGTACCGATACAAGTATGTCCAAAATAAAAAATTGTAAGCGTTAGCACAGGAGAGATAGATTATTGCCTATTTCGAGAGTACAAACACAGAAAGCCACATCAGAAAACCAAACTTTGTTCGCTTGTGTTACGCCATAACACGATTCATTCTCATAAAATAGGTGCGCCGAGAATAACAAATCTTCAACATACACTTACGTGAGGCATGTTTTGCTACCATGCAAGTTAAACATGCTAATAATGATGCTGATGTACTAATTAATTAAGCATTGATAGAGCAATTTATTGTAACACATAGTACTATTGTTGTTGGTTAAGATATTAATATACTCGTGTTACATACTGCTCGAACTCCAGCTGAACAACTTATTCATTTTTTTAAACCAGAAAAGTTTATAATATTAATTAGCTTAATGAATTCTATTGAGCACAAATCTGAGAAGGAAAGGAAACTGGATCGGACCTCTTTTGCAAAAAGAATGCCTCCTGCACGACGTCGTCGAGAGTAAAATAGAAGGAACAAAAGGAATGGGAAGAAGAAGAATGCAGACGATTGACGATTTACGCGAGAAGAGAAAATACAGAGAACTGAAAGCCGAAGCACATGATCAAGAAGCATGAAAACAGAAGTTTAAAAAAAAAAACATTTATGAAATTTAAAAAAAATGGGAATAGAGAATAGTATTAATGGGATGAAGGGCAAGGAAATCATTTGTTGTGGTGGCTCCCTCACCATGGACCTGCCTTCGGGCAGACTACCATTTATTATTTATATATATATATATATATATATATAATAAATTTACCATATAAAAATATATTTCTAGGTTAGTTTTTGACTCATGCGTGTTGATAGATAGTTGATAGATTCAATGTCTTATACCGATACATAGTTACTTAATGTTTACTAAAACAACATAATGTAAAAAAACTACACTCTAGTTTCGTTTCAAACTTCTCGAAACCTCTCCAATCAATAAATTAAATTTTCAAAATGAGTTCATGTTTTAAAGTATTATCACTAAAGTTGCAAATCTATTTTCAGATAATTCATAATTCAGATTATTATCTCGTAATTATTATCAGATTATTATCTCGTATTAATAATTTCTGATTTATAAAAATATTCTCTTTTTTAAAAAAAAACTATTAGAAGTAAATATGCATATAAAGATAATTTTTTTACGTAAACTTTCAATTTGTGCATAAAAACTATTATTTTTAAAAATTTTATAGTTAAATAAATAGTTGCAAAATCGATCGCATTGTTGAGCTAAAAATGTATATTTTTCATTCTTTATCCATTATGCAATTCCGAGAGAATATTTAAATAAAAAAGAATTATGATAAATTGTTATAAATTATTGATATTCTCCATTATTGATAAAAAATTTCATATGATTTTATTACATTAGACAATACAAAAACAATTGTACTTCAAAGTAAAAAAACCCAAGCCAAACATGCTTATTTAAATTAAATTAATGTAAAGTAAATTTATGTGAAGTTTTTGGTTTAATGTGAATCTGTGAAAACTCTACTTATCTAAACCAGTTGATATTTAAGTAATAAGAAGATTAGAAATTAACTAGATTTTCGTTTTATAAAAACTCAATACTCAATAAATTTAATTTTAGTTGAACACAAAAAATTTCAATATATATTGAAGGCTGTCTTAGCAATATTTTGACAATTAATTAGTAAATTTGCAAATGTATTTTCAAAAAATTCAGTTTTTCATATTATATTAATCAATGATAATTTATAAAAATTTTATAGAAGAAAAAGAGAAAACTAAGATACTAAAGACTGCACACGGAAATATTTATTTAATATATTCTCGGATTTTGGTCTTAAATTTATGCAACATCAAGTCAATAAATTCAATCATAGTATTTGCATCACGCAAAATTTTTAAATTATAGAAGGTAACATGCGCAATATTTAAAAAAAATATTAAAAATTGTCGTATCCATTTTTAGGTATTTCAGTTTTTCATCATGTATTAATCAGTTCTCATAGTTTATGAAAATGTTCCATTTTAAAAAAGGAGAAATATTGCACACGTAAATACTTAATTCATCTATAATTAACTTCCCGAAGGAGAAGTTTATGTTTCATAAAAAAATTCGATTAGCTAATTTTATGTTTTCTCGACGTTTCAAGCCATTCTGAATCGAATGAGACCAAATTCGGAAAAAGTATGTGTGTGTGTATGTGTGTGTGTGTGAACAGATTTTTTGCCGTAAATCGACGTTTTCTCAAAAATAGCTGGACCGATTTCAAAAATTTAAAAGTCATTCGATGTATCTCGATGAGGACTATTGTTTGTCAGTTTTGTGCGACGATCGGCCAAACCGTTTCTTCGTAAATAGCAGAGAAGTGAAAACTCTTTCGTTCACGTTTTAACCCGCAGTTATGAATCGATTTTGAAAATTCAAAAACCGTTCGAAAGATATTGGTTGGGAATCGTGCTGATTAGTTTTTGGTAGAGATCGGCCGGGCCGTTTTCTTGTGATAAAGTTTAAAAAAAAAAAAATTCGACGATTTTTATGATTATTTTTTTGACGGTAGATACCATAGTCTTCTATATCATACTAAAATATTACGGCCCTACGACAACAGGTTCAGCTTTAAAAATTCGTCAAAGTTTGCAAAAATTGGTATTGTGTTTTTGGCATTTGTCAAAGTTAGACCTTGATCGACGTTTTCTCAAAAACGCCTGAGCCGATTTTAGAAATTTAAAAGCTATTTGATGTATTTTGGTAAGGACTATCGTTTGTCAGTTTTGTATGACGATCTGCCAAGCCCTTTCTTTGCAATTTGAAAAAAAGTGTTAAAATTTTCGTCCACATTTATGCTCATCCTACCGAACCGATTTTAAAAAATCAAAAACTGTTCGAAAGATATTAGTTGGGACTGGTACTGATTAGTTTTAGGTGAAAATCTACCGAGCCGTTTTCTTGTAATTAAATGTTGAAAAAAAGTGTTAAATTTTCGTCCACATTAAGCTCATCCTACCGAACCGATTTTAAAAAATCAAAAACTGTTCGAAAGATATCATTTGGGAATGATGCTGATTAATTTTAGTGAAAATCTACCGAGCCGTTTTCTTGTAATTAACTGTTGAAAAAAAGTGTTAAATTTTCGTCCACATTTAAGCTCATCCTACCGAATCGATTTTAAAAAATCAAAAACTGTTCGAAAGATATCATTTGGGAATGATGCTGATAATTTTAGGTGAAAATCTACCGAGCCGTTTTCTTGTAATTAACTGTTGAAAAAAAGTGTTAAATTTTCGTCCACATTTAAGCTCATCCTACCGAACCGATTTTAAAAAATCAAAAACTGTTCGAAAGATATTAGTTTTGAATGGTACTGAGGATTTTAGGTGAAAATCTACCTAGCCGTTTTCTTGTAATTAACTGTTGAAAAAAAGTGTTAAACTTTTCGTCCACATTTGAGCTCATCCTACCGAACCGATTTTAAAAAATCAAAAACTGTTCGAAAGATATCATTTGGGAATGATGCTGATTAATTTTAGGTGAAAATCTACCGAGCCGTTTTCTTGTAATTAACTGTTGAAAAAAAGTGTTAAATTTTCGTCCACATTTAAGCTCATCCTACCGAACCAATTTTAAAAACAAAAACTGTTCGAAAGATATCATTTGGGAATGATGCTGATTAATTTTAGGTGAAAATCTACCGAGCCGTTTTCTGTAATGAACTGTTAAAAAAAAAATTAAGCCGATTTTCATGGAACTTTTTTTGGCGATATACATCGTGGTCTTACTACAAGTAGTTTAATTTTAAAAATTCATCGAAGTTTGAAAAATACTAGTAACGCTTTTCAGTCAAAATTAGACTTTCATCGACGTTTTCCCATAAACTACTAAACTGATTAGAAAAATTTAAAATTTAGGAAAAAGATAAAAATGTTTGTCCACGGCTCAGCTCACAACACCGAATCCATTTTGAAAATTTAACGATTCTAAAAATCATGCTTAGAAATCGTACTGATTAATTTTCGGTAAAGATAGCTTTTTTGTAATTTTTTGTTAAATATTACTGTACGACAATTTTCTTGAAATTTTTTTTACGATATATGTCATTGTCTTTACAGAACATACTAAAAGTATTACGATCCTACAATAAGTCGTTTCACCATCAAACTTTGAAAAATTTATGAGCTTTCCTGGCATTTGTTAAGATCCGACGCTTTAGCAAAAAAGCCTGCGCGGATTTATAAAATTTGAAAATAGTTTTAAAGATATCATACTTTATCAGTAGTCGTGATTAGTTTTAAATTATTGATTTTTGAAAATTTGCTTTTAGAAAATACTCCGAGTCAAAGTGTTCGTACGTTTTCAGTTATGTGTAATAAATCCACTCGGAATACTTTTAATGACTCATAAATTAATTATTTTTTATTGATTAAGTCGATTATTTAAACATATCGGAAGTTCATGTAACTTGCCTCCAGGCTAAATACCAAACCAACTAGTTGATTCAAGGTTTTTTAATGAAGTAAAGAGTAGGAAAAATTGATTTCTTTGTTAAGATTAGATGAAAAAATCTTTATTTTCATTCTTCATCAATTTTGCAATTAAGATAATATTTTGAATTTAATATTATTGAATATATAAATTTGAAATAAAAAACATATTTACATTAAATACGTTAAATTTTGTTTCAAATTAATATATCTTTATATTATCTTGTATCCACCTAGTTCGAAAATAGACATATTAACACGTGGAAAAAAATAAATTAATTTACTATATTAAATATTTGTTTTTTTCTGTTCATTGCCAGGGTACAGAATTACGACATGATTTGGGTGCCAAGGTAATCATTAGTGCCAACTCTCTGGCGTTGCAAAAAGTGGCCAGAAATTGGACAGGCGATATTACTTGCTTGGCAGCTAACACACAAGGCCGAACACCCAGTGCACAACTTGCACTGAGAGTTCGATGTAAGTAGAACATTTATGATTTATTTACTGTTGAAATTATTATTAATCATTTTCAAAGTATGAAAACGAATTTGTTAATATGGGACTTAACGACACAAATCCGCAGTTTATAATATTTTATGCCCTTTCGACAAAGTGCTACGGGTATGTAAAAGATAACATTTAAAACTTGGAATAAATGCAGGGTTTCTTCTCTGAAGCAATGACACAGACCATTTACATGAAAATTAAAATTTCAACAAAAAACTTTTGATTCAAAAGTATTCAATATCATCAAATAGAATGTAATTAGTTAAACAACAGAATATGTTACACGGTATTATTCGAAAAAAAAATCAATCGTTCATTATAAATCAACAATTGATACTAAACTAGATATAATAATTTTTATTTGCTGTGCAAGATTCTTCTCTAAATTACTAAAAATTACAAATTAAAGTTAATGTTGGTCATAGCAATAATGACAAGAGAGTAGTTAATAATGTTTAACGAATATTTGAGGTTTTAAAGATCTATGCATATAATAAATATGTTTATTTATTTATAGAATTAAAATCTATTTGCCGCTCGATTCAAATATGTTGAAAACATAAAAACCAAATTCTCCCTTTGAACATAGTTTCACAGAGCTATAAAATTTGATTATAAATTTATTTGTTTATAAAAGCAGATTATTATTATCATTATTAAGTTATGTTTATTATTAAATTATTAAGTTATGCTGCAATGTTATAATCAAACATGAGAATGAAATACAAAACAATAAACTTTAAATCTAACGAGCGCCATGATTCTATTATTGGTCAGAATATATTCTGACGGCTTAACATTTTCAGTGCAGCGTGCCTTGGCACCGGGTTTGTGTTACAATTCTTAGAATTACGCAGCCTCTGGCCTGTGTCCTTCGCACAAGGGTTCATTTTTATACCTATATACTTCCTGTATGAACACTGTACCCAGTAATTTTTAAGTTAGTCTAGAGAATGCAGCGGAACAGTCGACAAGTATATATTCATTCACCGCTGTATTTGTAAAAGTTTGAAGATATTAATATAGTTTTATACCAATCACAGTATTTTTATTCAGTAAGATTAAAATTTTGAACGGTTATCGTCAGATAACAATTATTTACTTTACAGTCCGCTTTTTAATTAAGTACTGATGGTAGCCAGCCCAACCATTGGTCATCTTCGAGCCGTATATTAAGTTTGTTATAAATTCAACTAGTGCCCGGTTAGTGCTTTGTATAGTGAATACCGGTAAATAATAGAACTTTGTACGGATTACTTACTGATATAGATTCTGTGTTTGTGTTAAATTCTGATTGGTGGTGCGTTATGAGCACGTAATTTGCACGTATCGCGATAAACTGTGATAAAATTTAATAAGTGCACGTGTTTTCCCGCCAATTGATTCTACGTGGTTGTTTTTGTGATCTAATATCCGAGACGGTGGTGCATTTTTTGAAACCAGAGAGCTGACTTCAATCTTTGGTGTTTCATCTGAAGCAGCTTATATTTTCCTGGACATCCGGCACACCAGATCAATTTTCTGATAGATCAGCAACTGAAATTATCTTCGATTAATATTGAGACTCAATATTTTGGTAACTTGGTATTTGCATCCAGAGTGCTGACTTCATCTCTTTAGAAAGGAACCAGCTCATACTTTCCTGGACAGCGTGCTAACCAGGCCAATCCAATACCAGAAACATTCAGATGAATCCAGAGTGCTGACTTTGAGGACCTTCCTGAAGAGCAGCTCATACTTTCCTGGACCAACTTCACGACTACGGTTGTAATCGTTCTTTATTAATTTATATTCACTGATTATTATTTGTTATTGGCATTTTTAACTAATACTTGTTCGTAAAGGCTTTGTATTTAATTATATTTAGCGCTACAGATTTTTAGATTTCTGTTATAATTCATCGATTGTTATTTCATTGTATATTATAAGCATTCTGAAACAATCATATTTATAAATTTGTAACAGTTAACGCGTCAGGTATTAGATATTTTATTTAACAAAGTATTAAACATTGTAAACTATAATCAGTCAGATTTTAGATAACCTAAAATGGCAGAATTGAAAAAACTTTAAGAAAATGCGCAAACATTAAAGATTACTTTGAGAATTTATTGAATACAAATTTTAATGATGAACCAATTAATTTGTTAGAAAATGTAAAAAAACGTCTTGATGCAAAATTTTAGAATTCGAAAAAATATGGGATAAATAGATGACTATTCAGATGATTATTCAGATAAGACGTCAGTGATTCAAACATTATATGAAAACGTATCGTACAAAATTGACAGATTAATAGCGGAATCATCTAATCTACCAAAATTTAAAGCAACTCCCGAAGCGCAAATAAAACTGCCCAATATACATATCCCGCAATTTGACGGCTCTTATAAAGATTGGACGGGATTTAAGGACTTATTTGTATCAACAATTAATAACAATAAATCTTTAACCGATGTCCAAAAATTTTATCATTTAAAGGGACACCTTATCGGGGATGCCGCTGAGGCTATTAATAATTTGCAACTAAGCGACGCAAATTACAAAGTAGCGTGGGATACATTAACAAGTAAATTTGAAAATAAATGTGTCATAACTTATACATATTTACAGCAATTTATTGATTTTCCGAAACTTTCAAACATAACTAAGGACACATTAAAGACATTCATTAATTCCGCTCAGCAAATTATTAATTCCCTCAAAGCTTTGGACATTGGTGTTGATAACTGGGATACCTTACTGACATTTTTACTATTGAATAAACTGGATTTCTCTATGCGACTTAAATTCAATTCTAATAGAGCGCACAAAAATCTGCCGACCCTTACAGAATTATTTACTTTTCTTGAACAAAGTCGGGCGGCATTAGAAATTTCTTACGGTCTTGAATCGGAAGCGAGTAATAAAAATATAATTGTAAAAAAGCGCACATTTTTTTCTAAAGAAGAAATTAGTTCTAAATCATGTCCGTTATGTAAGGATAATCATGTCATTAATAATTGTGCAAAATTTTTAAGTATGACGGTAGACGACAGATTAATATTTATATCGCAAAACAATATGTGTACAAATTGCCTCCGAAAGGGACACATTCAGAAAAGGTGTTTCGTGCGGTTTCATTGTAAAAATTGCCCCAAACGTCATAACACCCTTACATTCGGAGAAAGAAAATGAACCTAGCGACACATCTAATGTAGATAAACCTGGAACTTCGACTGCTACAGCATCGCATGTTATGCACACCAACATAGATTTTAATTGCACTATTTTGCCTACTGTTACTTTAATTATTCGAGGTGTAAACAACAAAACTCTTAAAATACGAGCCTTATTAGATTCGGGTTCAGAAGTTAGTATCATAACGAAAAATCTTGCTAATAAACTCGGTTTTAAATTACATAGCTCAAATTTACTTTTAAGTGGCGTTGACGGCGCATCAGTTCGATCCAGTAATTTTATTTATTGCACAATTTCAAATAGTAGTGGCAGTTTTCAGAAAAAATCAAAATTTGTCGTCCTAAATAAAATATCAAATTATTTGCCGTCACAGTACATAGAGAGATCTAGTTTTTCTTTACCAAAAAATGTATATTTATCAGATCAAAATTTTAATAAGCCAGACGAAGTCGAGTTGTTAATCGGTGTCGACATATTTTTTGAAATTCTGTTAAATGAGAAAATTATGCTTGGAAAAGATAAACCAGTGTTACAAAATACAGTTTTCGGTTGGGCTGTAGCTGGAAACTTCGGAAATAATTCTGGTCCAGTTGATAACTTAACGGCTTCTATTAATCACGTCCACCTAACAAACTCTATAGCAAGGTTTTGGGAAATCGATGAGGTAAATGACAGTTATTCGTTATCAAGCGACGATGAAATTTGCGAACGTCATTTTTTGGAAAATGTTTCTAGAGATATTGATGGAAGTTATGTGGTTGCTTTGCCTTTAAAGCCCAGTGCTGATGTAAATCTTGGTTTATCATTACAGCAAGCTAAACGTCGATTTTTGCATTTAGAAGCTCGCTTCAAAAGAAATAGTATTTTAAAAAAACAGTACTCTGATTTTATCAACGAATACATCGCATTAGGTCACGCAGCTGTAACAAATTTTGATCACTCCGGTATGCATTATTATCTACCACACCATGCGGTATTTAAAAGGGATTCTGACAAGATCCGCGTAGTTTTCGATGCTTCTGCCGTAACTTCAACCGGAAATTCTTTAAATGACGTACTTTATACGGGTCCAAAGTTGCAGCAAAGTATTTTCGAGATTTTGATAAATTTAGATGTTACAAATTTGTGTTCACAGCTGATATAGTTAAAATGTTTCGCCAAATTCGAGTTAGAAAAGAAGACCAAGATTTACAACGCATATTGTGGCGCGAAGGTCCAAACGAAACCTTAAAATGTTTGAAATTAACAACTGTCACATATGGAACTGCCTGCGCTCCATACTTGGCAATACGATGCTTGCACAAACTAATCTGCGATGAAGGTTCGGCTTATCCACTCGCTTGCGCAGCGCTGCGTAACGATTGTTACGTGGACGATTTAATAACGGGTTCCGAAACTTTAGAGCAATCGGTTAGATTAAGGGACGAATTAATAGCATTATTTTCCAAAGCAAATATGTCTCTCCATAAATGGGCTGCAAATGATGATAAAATTTTAAAATTTACATCGTTGGAAAATGAGCATTCTGAAATGTTTGATATAACGGATGATAAGTCTTCCGTAAAGGCATTGGGACTTTGTTGGAACCGCGTTTCAGATTCATTCGAAATCCGTACCAATGAAATTATTATCGAAACAAAATTAACCAAACGAAAAATTTTATCATCAATTGCAAAAATTTTTGACCCACTTGGTTTGATTTCCCCTTTTGTGGTAATTGCAAAAATAATGATGCAAGATTTATGGCAATTGAAAATTAGTTGGGACGATATAATCACAGACAAGTCAATACTTACTCGTTGGACGCAATTTGTAAGCGATATTACTATTCTAAATGACATAAAAATACCACGTCCTTTATTTTTACGAAGCGAAATTTGTCACTTACAATTACATGGTTTTTGTGATGCTTCGATAAAGGCATATGGCGCTTGCATATATGTGCGCACAGTATATCAAAATCAACATACTTCTGTCAATTTACTATGTTCCAAATCTCGAGTCGCACCGATCAAACATGTTACACTTCCCCGTCTTGAACTTTGCTCTACACTATTATTAGTTAGGTTATATAATTCTATATGCAAGATTTTTAAACATAGGGTTCATGACATATTTTTCTGGAGTGATTCAAGTATTGCACTCACTTGGATTAATACTTCCCCATCAAAACTTAAGTCTTTTGTTGGAAATAGGGTTTCCGAAATACAAAAGTGTACAAATGTAACTTGGCGACATGTTCCATCGGCCGATAATCCTGCTGACCTTATTTCACGCGGCGTCACTGGTGTTAAACTACGCGATTGCCACCTTTGGTGGTGTGGACCTCAATGGTTAAAATCAAATATAAATCTTTGGCCAGAAATATTTAATGTTAATGAAACTGCCAATTTGCCTGAGCAGGAACTTATTCGTAATACCCTTTTGTGCACTCCTTTATTAAACGAAATCTTCACAAAATTTTCCAATTTTAATAAATTACAGCGTGTTGTTGCTTTTTGCTTAAGATTCATTAATAATAGTAAGATATCTCGCATACAAAGAATGGTCGGACCACTAACAATTGAAGAATTAAATTTCGTTTCAAATCATCAAAGAATGGCCGGACCACTAACAATTGAAGAATTAAATTTCGCTTCAAATCAAATTATTCGCAAAATCCAATTAGAAAATTTCAAAACGCTGATAGATAAACTTCAGAACAGAGTCCTAAACGTGTCGATTGACAAGCATTTACTTGAGCTCAATCCCTTTCTTGATGAGCAAAATATTTTACGAGTGGGCGGGCGACTGGAGAAGGCAAATATATCATATGATCAAAAATTTCCCATCATACTTCCCGCAAAAAATCACGTGACAGATTTGATATTGTTACAGGAACATCAACGCTTGTTGCATGCCGGTGTGCAAACCGTTCTCGCAAATATTCGACTTCGTTTCTGGCCTATTAATGCCCGAAATAGAATCAAACAAATAATTAAAAATTGTGTTCGATGTTACCGGCATGATAATCGTAATATGCAACAGATAATGGGAAATCTCCCAAAAGAAAGGGTGAACATATCCAGACCTTTTCTAACTACGGGGATAGATTATGCCGGTCCATTTACACTTCGAGTGAGTAAGGTACGGAAAGCACAGCGAAGCAAAGCATACATCGCGTTATTTATTTGTTTTTGTACAAAAGCTATTCACTTAGAATTAGTAACTAGCTTGACGACTGAAGCTTTTATGGCGGCTTTGAAGCGGTTCATTTCTCGCAGGGGTAAATGCAACACAATTTTTTCCGATAATGGCACAAATTTTATTGGAGCGCGTCATGAGTTGCATCAACTTTATAAGTTATTCAAAAGTGATAAAATTAGATCAGAATTGGTAGATGCTGCATCTATCGAGGGGATAGCTTGGAAATTCAGTCCACCTCATGCTCCTCATTTTGGAGGTTTGTGGGAAAGCGCGGTTAAACTCGCAAAACATCACATTCGCAGAGTTATTGGGAGTTCTTGTCTAACCTACGAGGAATTTACTACCGTTTTAACTCAAATAGAGGCAGTTTTAAATTCTCGTCCAATCACTGGCGTCTATGAAAATCCATCTGAACCCACGTTTTTAACACCCGGACACTTTCTAATAGGCGACGCGTTAACTGCTTTTCCTGAACCAGCACTTGTAGATATAAATATTAACAGACTTTCATTATGGCAAAATCTAACAAGATTAAGAGATATGTTTTGGAAAAAATGGTCTATAGATTATTTAAGTTTGTTACAAAAACGATACAAATGGCAATTAGAAACACCTAATATTAAAATAAATGACGTAGTGTTATTAAAGGAGGATAACTTGCCACCTCTAAATTGGTTATTAGGGCGTATCACAAACGTAAATCCCGGTACTGATGGTAAAGTACGCGTAGTAACCGTAAAAACCAAAGCTGGAATTTATGTGCGGCCTATAACAAGAATATGTCCACTACCAAATGGAGATTTTAATTAATAATTTTACTTAATTATGTTATTTTTATTACTTTTATTAAATATGTTATTGTTAAATTCTTATCAATTATGTTAATTAAGAAATCTAGGATTAAGATAGGATTTATTTGGCTTTATATCAAAAAAAAATATTTTCAATAGTATCAATATACCATGAAACTTTATACTAATACTAAGCTTTGTTTAGAAATATTTCGTACATATATACAGTAACTATAGGAAATAATATGTAGAATAAATTTAATTTTTTCGGGGCGCAATATGGTCAGAATATATTCTGACGGCTTAACATTTTCAGTGCAGCGTGCCTTGGCACCGGGTTTGTGTTACAATTCTTAGAATTACGCAGCCTCTGGCCTGTGTCCTTCGCACAAGGGTTCATTTTTATACCTAAATACTTCCTGTATGAACACTGTACCCAGTAATTTTTAAGTTAGTCTAGAGAATGCAGCGGAACAGTCGACAAGTATATATTCATTCACCGCTGTATTTGTAAAAGTTTGAAGATATTAATATAGTTTTATACCAATCACAGTATTTTTATTTAGTAAGATTAAAATTTGGAACGGTTATCGTCAGATAACAATTATTTACTTTACAGTTCGTTTTTAAATTAAGTACTGATGGTAGCCAGCCCAACCAATTATTATTATCATTTTTTTTTATTAAATTTATATGTAACAATCAGAATAAAGTAAGTAATTACTTACATTGTTATTTAAATAACAATAATAATAATAATAATAAATTACTGAAAAAAAAAACTAATTATAATAATAATAACAAATAAATAGAAATAATAATCATAAAAATCATAAAAAGAAAAAAAAAATATAATAATAGAATAGAAAACTATTCCATTAATCAGTTAACTAATTAGTTAATTAAATAAATTAATATAAAATAAATCATATGGAAATTTCCTCTTCAGTCTTCTAGAATTAGGGATCTCGAGTAGTGCTGAAACTATGTGGTTTGGGTGGTGTGTTTCCAGTTTTAAGTGATGGGTGAAGGCTATTTTGTGCTAATTACATCCACAATATATGGAATGTTAAGATCATTGTGGATAGTTTGATTGCTGATGAACCAAGGGGCATCAACGATTTGTCTCAAAATCACTGATTGGGCACGTTGAACTATATTGGACTTACTAAGCACAACCATAAAGTTCAATGCCATAAGTCCAAATAGGCTTAATTAATATTAAAATTAAATAGAGTACTTGAATATTATGCATTCTCGGAAAATATCTAAGTAAAGATGTTCAATAGTTAAACAAAATTTATATGCATTTATTACATTTGTCACGTACGTTGCTTCTGTGTAAAACACGGCAACAAAGCCGTACTTACAGAACTACGGACTATAGAAAACAAGGCACTATGCCTAGTACCGAACGAATACAGGAACTCACATCTACAGAATACATATTAGCTGGTGGTGTATGGCATATTGCCTTAAGGCAAATTGCTGGAACTTCCCGTACCAACAATTATTTTTTTTAAAGATTGACATTTTTGAAAAAAATTACTCTGTAAAAATTAGATTTTTGAGAAACTATAAATTTTGACTAAAATTTACTTTTTTTGAAAGAAAAAAAGACGTGCTGATTAGTTTTTGGTGAAGGTAGGTCTAGCCGTTTTAAAGATACGGAGCAAAAAGTGCAAGAAATAGCAGGTTTGAAAGAACAAATCAGCTGATTTGAATGATTCAAAAAACATTCGATTCGTATTGATGTGAAGACGTACTGATTAGTTTTTGGTATAGGCAGGTCTAGCCGTTTCAAAATACAGAGCAAAGAGTGCAGAAATTCGGATTAGACAAAGTTAAAATTTGTGTCAAAAAAAAAAAACAAGATAATATTTATTTAGTAAATATCAATATGAAAAAATATTAATGGAGGTGAAGACAGCAAAATCAAAAGAAACAATAAAAGTGATGTAGATAATTGCCGTTTTTAAAAGGTACGATAAGATAGGGGTAGAAAAATATGAAAAAATGATTGAAAATTGAAAATATAAAAAGAATCGTGGCATAAATTTTTTGCAACAATTGAAGGGACGTATGACATTATACACGATGCTCATTAGACAAGTGGATACGGTGACCGAAATAGATTATTAACCACTTAATGCTAGGGTTTTTGTGAAGAGAGGTCAAAAAATAATATTCCCCATTCTCCAATGGGACAACGGTAGAAAGTTTGCTAATAGAATTATTGAAGAGTTGGCAATAATGTGAGGCGGTATGAAGATTATACATGGAACACCTCGACATTCCCAAAGAACGTGCAAATCAGAACGTGCAAAACATGCTGACGACCTGGGTTATCCACCAACCAAACACCGATCCGGCCAACACCATCAACGGTCGAGTTCATCCAACCAGCCAGATCCAGATCTCAACACTCCGGAAGGACTGTTTGCTGCTATGGGCGAGATCAGGAAACTATTTGCGGATCCCCAAGTAAAGCAAATTTTTAGTGAGCTATACAAACTGACAAAACACTAAACACAAACATGACTTATAACGACAAATACACAACAATTTGAACTTTCTTACATCATCACCATAAACCAATCACAAGACTTACAAATAATGCATTTCAATTCAAATGGACTTAAAAACAACGTTGACGAACTGAGGGTGCATTCGACTTGGACGCTTACGCGCTGTGAGCGCTCACGCTTATAAGCACGAATTTTTAGCGTTCGACTAGGCCGATAAGCGCTCAGAATCGATAACTAAATTCCGTTCGTTTTGGATACTGTGAGCGTCAATAAGCATCAAAATGGCGGCAACTGGCGGTAACGGTAATTGTGTAAATTTTAGTACTTTCTGGATCATTCAGCGGGATTATAAAGAATTTAACAATTAATAAATAAATTAAATTTGGTTAGCTTATGCTTAATTAATAGTAATATTAAAATTAAAATTTAAAATTATTTAAAATTAATTGAATTTAAAATTAATTAATTTAATATTAATATTAATACTAAAAAATAAATGTGATATACAACTTGGCATTTTTGCGGGATTATAAAGAATTTAATAATTAATAAATAAATAAAATTTGGTTAGCTTATGCTTAATTAATAGTAATATTAAATTTAAAATTCAAAATTATTTAAAATTAATTAAATTTAAAATTAATCAATATTAATATTAATATTAAAAAATAATTGTGATATACAGCTTGCCATTTTTGCGGGATTATAAAGAATTTGACAATTAATAAATGAATGAAACGACAGATAGTAAAAACAACTGACGCTCACGCTCACGCTGCCCTACCTCTGTGGCGTGAGCACGTATGAGCGCAAAATATGTGCGAGCGTACTTATGTGACACTCACAGCGCCAAGTCGAACGATGAAAGCGCGCTCACGGCGCGCTCACAGCGCGTAAGCGTCCAAGTCGAACGCACCCTGAGACAGACGATAACAAAATACGATCTGGACATAGTAATGATTAACAAGACACACCTAAAATCTACGGACAGACTTTATATCAACAATTACAAAGTTTACAGAAACGACAGACAGACGGACGCACGCGGATGGGGCGGCACTGCAATTTTGATTAAGTCTAACATCAGACACGAGCAAGTGCCAAACCTGACAGCGGGCGGTTCTGAAATAACAGCTATTAATGTATACAAGAGAGGTCAAAAAGTAACCATAATATCGATTTACATCCCGGCAAGCAGACTAGAACATACGGACTTACAAAGACTACTGGACTCGAATAGATTTGTTCTTATGGTAGGAGACTTTAACGCACAACGCACAACTTGGAACTGTAACTTCAACAACGCGAACGGAAACAGACTTTACGAATACCTGACCGAACACAACACCACAGACGCACAACTACACTTTCCTGACACGCCGACCAGATACGCCACCGTACAGACACACCATCACAGCACGATCGATTTGGCATTGACAAAAAATCTACACGTAACATCCGAACCCATAACAAGAACACTTTTTAACTCCGACCATAATCCAGTTTTCATGACCATTTCAGACAGACTAGACGTCGACCAGACTCCCAAACGCAAATTTTTAGATTACACCAGAGCCAACTGGCCATTTTTCAGAGACACCATCACAGACAACACACAACACACTATGCCAATTGATACCAACACTGACATTGAGGAGGCTGTAACACACCTTACACTGACAATCACAGACGCTGTACAACAGACCATACCGACACTAGACTTAAGAACAACACCAGCCAACGACTTGCCAGAACACATTTTATTGAAAATACAACTTAAAAATCATACAAAGAAACTGTGGCAACGTACCGGTGACAGACTACTCAAGGAACATGTTAACAGACTGACAAAATTATATCCAATGATATACGTGACCACCGAAATAACACTTGGACCAAAAGACTCGAGAACATAAATACTGACCCACACAAAATTTGGCAGACAGCAAAAAGACTGATGCAGAAACCATCATCCATACCTCCACTCAAATTAACTGACAACAATTAGGCAACGACACCAGCAGACAAGGCGGAAATATTGGCAAAAAACTTTGAGAACATACATAAACAAAATGCCAATATGTCAAACGCAGACCTGAAACAAGACGTACACGAGACAATTCAAAACTTCACTGACCTCCACAGGGACAAAGACTTACGAATAGACCCTGCCACAGTTTCCGAAATAAAGACAATAGTTAAAAAAATACCGAACAGAAAAGCACCAGGACCGGACGGACTTCAAAACATAATAGTTAAACAACTGCCGACGAACGCCTACATTTTACTTACCCGGATAATAAATAGAATAATGACAAAAGGCTGCTTTCCCGCTTCTTGGAAAACCTCCACCATATTTCCAATAGTGAAGCCAAGAAACAGCCAGACATACCACAGAACTACAGACCGATCAGCCTCCTCAACACAATGAGTAAGGTAGCCGAAAAGGTACTACTCAAAAGACTGAACAAACACATAAGACACAACAAAATCATACCTGACACACAATACGGCTTCAAAGAACGACACTCCACATTACACCCACTGACAAAACTCATAGAAAATACAGTTCTCAATTTCAACAGACGAAACCATACCGAATTGGTGTTACTTGACTTTGAGAAGGCGTTTGACACCATCTGGATGGATGGACTTATACATAAACTTATCCAACTAAACTTTCCACCGTACATAACGAGAACTTTACACTCATACTTTTCAGACCGCAACTTTACTGTACAAGTAGACAACGGACTTTCGACGGTTAAACAAGTGACGGCGGGAGTACCGCAGGGCTCAATCCTGGGACCGTCACTGTTTAACGTCTACATTCACGACATACCCACTGACGCCGACACAACGTTACTGACATTTGCTGACGACACTGCCATATACAAATCATCACGTTCACCTACACTACTGACTACAAAGATACAAAAACACATAGACAAACTAACTGAATATACTGACAAATGGCAAATTAAAATCAATCCGCAAAAGACGGAGGCTATTCTTTTCACAAAGAGCCGAAATGCCACGACTAGACTGACTGACTTGGACAAAATTAAAGTATTGGACTGTGAAGTTGAGTGGTCCAAGGATGTCAAATATCTTGGTGTGACCCTGGACCATAGACTCAGCTTCACAAAACATGTTAATACAAAAATCGGACAAGCTTACGGGATGTTAAATCTACTGAGACCTCTCTTGAACCAAAACAGCCCGCTAAGCGTGAAGAACAAGCGAACACTTTACTTGACACTAATAAGACCGATACTGACATACGCCGCTCTGGTGTAATGGAACGCGACGACTAAGACTAACTTACGGAAACTACAGACATTACAAAATAAGACACTACGACTCGTACTCAACAAAATAAGGGACCCACTGACTAGACATTACTACTCTTCAAAATACATACACAAACAGACTGACTTACCGACCATACTAGACTTTATAAAAAAGCTCACTGAAAATTTTTATCTAAAATGTGGGGATCATCCTAATATTAACATCGCGGGCCTCGGCCAATACACAAGAGACGATATTTGGTATGGCAATCACGCCATGCCAAAATATATACTGATCGACCCATAGCGGTAATTGATACTTGGATGAGAATAAATCTTTTTTTTTGTTTTTCTTTTTATTTGTATAATTAACTGTTATTATAAATATTGCTTTGTGGTTTTTTTTTTGGGAGAAAAAGTTTCTTTCCTCTTTTTTGCCACACGATTTGTCAAAAAGTTTTACATATACTTTAATTATTGTTTGCAAAACAAAATCCAATGAAGGATACAATACCTACGGGTAATAAACCCATGTTATAATATGCAATGTACATACTTTTATATATTGAAATATATAGTCTTTGAATTGAATTGAATCACCAACCAAACAACCAAATGGTCGGAAGGTTTGAAATACGTGCAACTTATAAAAAATAAAACTTATCATGAAGGTATGAAGCAAACACTCTATGAAAAGCTATGTTTGGATCAAAGATGAAGTTGGGTTTAAAAACGTCTAAACTACCTACAGAATCTATTCAACAGGTAGAAATAAAAGAAGAATTAGAAACATTAATACAAGAAATACCATTTGCAGTTCGTCAAATGATGAATTTTGTGAAAAGGATCGATTCTCCATCAAATCTTTAGACAACGATATAAAGGATGGTACCTCTTCCTGCCACGAAATGGAATATGATGACAAAGGTTTGGAATTAAATTCTATATTAAGTCGACAACAAAATATTAATTGATGATGCGCGAAGGAAAGCAAGAGACAATTTAGAAAGTCAGGCTAAGAAAATGTGTAATTTTTTTGAAAATAAATTTTCTGAAGCTACGATCGGAGACAATGTTTGTGTGTTGATTTCTAAAGTGAATCGAGGTAAAACAGATCCAAAAAATCTAATGTGTCATTCTGTCTAAAAATAACAACAGCAATTTATATAAATTAGGAAGTGAAAGCGGAGTTCTCAAACAATCATATTCAAGAAATGAGTTTGTTGTATGCGAACAAAAGTTTCTATTGGTTGAAGAGGTTCATCAAGGTGTTAAGAAATCCCTAAGAAAAATTGTTGGCTTCCAGTCTCTAACTGGCGGTAAAAAAAATGCGCGTGTTAAGAAGGATGGAAAACGAAAAAATGCAGTTGCACAGGTACTGGAACACTATGTGCAATAAGTGCAATAGCTGCAATTCTTGATTAAATAAATAAATACTATATCACTTATATAAAATTTATGTTTTAATAGAAAGGATTTATTATGTTTTGTATCATATAGGCCCTATAAAACTAAAACGAAATTAAATGATAATGCCTCATTGTTTTTATTTTATTGATAAATAAAAATTTAGCTATAGTATTAATAGTTAATAGTGAATAGTGATAATTGATAAGAAAATATTCAATAATGAATAGTTAATAGCCATAAGTGAATTAGTTGAATAGTTAATAGGTAATGTGGATAGTGAATAGTTAAATAGTAGATAGTGATAAGTGAAAAGTCAATAGTGAATAGTTAAAGAGTTGATAGTTTATAATTAATGGTTAAAAGCAGTTAATACTAAATAGTTGAATAGTAAATAGTAATATCGTGGATAGTGAATAGTTAATATTATATAGTAAGTTAATAGTTAATGTTAATTGTTAGCAAAATAGTAAGTAGTGATTAGTGAATAGTAAAATAGTTAAGAGTTAATAGTTAAATAGTTGAATAGTTTCAAGTTTTTTTTTTTTTTTTTTTATTTATTTTTACATGGCTGTGGATCTTGCGATCATTACGCCAGTTATAATTTTACATTATTGAGTATTTATACAGTAATTTTACTATTATCTATAAAACTATATACAATTTTATATAAATCTACATTATTACTAGATATTAATACTTGTGTGTTTACTGGAAATATAATATTTTTTTTTTGCAGTTTCTGATACATATTTCTTCTTGGATTCTCATACATTCTGCATTCCCAGAACATATGATCTATTGTCTCCGGTTCGTCACCACATTGGCATATATAATCTTGGATTATTCCCAACCTCCAGAGATGAATCTTGCACATTGTATGCCCCAGCCTTAATCTTGTAATTGTTGATACGAATTTCCTACTGCTTGTATCATTTTTGAACCAGGTTGTTTGAGATACCTTTTCTTTTGACAGGGCATAAATTATACCCTTGCTTTTTGTTGACGTTGAGAAGTCTTTTTGCCACACATCTATGCTCCGCTCTTTGATTAAATTTTTCAGCTCCAACGCAGGTATTTTTTCACATTGTACTCCAATTTGACCAGCTTCTTTTGCAAGAGTATCAGCATTCATTTTATTTATAATTTCTATATCATTTCCTGTGATACCTGAATGTCCCCTGATCCACGTCAATATCAAAGAATTTATGCCATTATTTATTGCATTCATTTTATTTATAATTTCTATTATCATGTTATTTGATCTTCTATTTGGGTTCGCTATCGCTGATATACATGCTTTGCTGTCACTAAATATAATTGTTTTCGTGATGTTTTTCTCCCACGCATAATTTACAGCACAGTATATAGCCACCATTTCTGCTGTGTAATTAGACGCATAATTTGGTAGCTTAATTCTCTTACTAAAATTGTGATATGGCACAAATATAGCGCAACCACAACTGTACCCTGCTTTAGATCCGTCTGTGTAAATGTGTACATATCCTGGCCATCTTCTAGCCACATTATTTTGAAATTCTTTATTTTTTGCGGTATCATTCAAATGTGTCAAGTGAGTTAAATCCATATCCATTACTATGCAATATTTTGTTGATGTGTATTCATTCGTAAGATGATAAATTGGCAACTTTTTATTCATTATTACATCCTCTTCGTATGGTTTCAGCTCATAAAAGCTATTTATCAAGGGTCGGATTGGTCTATTTCTCCAATATATATTGGTAAAATGTAGCCTCGCTAATACTTCTAATTGTTTCGGTATATCATCACATGCTCCATTATATTTTTTTATTAAGAATCTATTTGATAGGATCTGCTTTCTAATGCTTAGTGGAGGTTCACCTGCTTCAGCTATTAATGCATTCGTTGGAGTTGATCGAAATGCCCCCAAACATGTTCTTATCGCCGAGTATTGAATCCTGTCCAACTTTTTTTGGATATTCGTTGAGAGTGCTCCATATATAAAGTAACCATAATCTATTTGTGATCTTATTAAGCTTCTATATATATTGAGACAAGTTTCTGGGTGAGCCCCCCATTTCATGCTTGTTATTTTTCTGAGAACATTTAATCCTTTTTCACATTTGCTTAATATATCATCTACATGCTTTTTAAAATTCATTTTCTTATCCAAATTGATGCCCAGAACTTTAATATTTTCTTTTATTTGTATCTCCTGACATCCTATCCTTATTTGTCTCCTAGTATGTTCTTTTCTGTGTCTGGTAAAGATAGCTGCAGAAAACTTATCCTGTGATAAATTCAGGTTATTGTCCAATAACCATCTTCTGCTCTCCTCGATAGCATTGCTCATCGATGAAATACATCTATCCATAGTTGGACAAGATACATACAGATAAATGTCGTCTGCATATTGCAATTTTTTAACATTCGGTTCTGTTACTACTTTAAAATCTGCCATGTATATATTAAACAAGATGGGGCTCAATATTGAACCCTGAGTGAGACCTTTGTTCATAACTCTAGGGCCAATTAGACCTGAGTCGGTTCGAATATATAATTGTCTAAAAGATAGTAAATTAATTATCACATTAATTAATTTGTGTGGTAAATTTAAATGTTTTAATTTTTTCTCCAGTATATTGTGATCTACATTGTCATACGCCTTTTCTATGTCCATCGAGATTACCAACATATATTGATTATACGAATTGGATATATGTATATCATTTGTTAATTTGCTCAGTAAGTCCAACGTACTTTTCCCTCTCCGGAAACCAAACATAGAATTATTTAAAACTTCTTTATTTTCAATATATCTATCTATTCTCTCTTTTACAATTCTTTCAAAAGTTTTAGCGATGCATGATATTAAGGAAATGGGTCGATATGAGTCTATTTCCAAGGGTCTTCTGTGTGGCTTCATACATGGAACTATTATAATTTTCCTCCACTCTTCGGGAATCCAATTATTTGCTATGATTTGGTTGAATACAGTTAGTAATTCAATTTTCATTTCCGTAGGCCAATTTTTTATCATCGTATACGGTATATTGTCATATCCAGGAGCCGTATTTTTCCTCTTTTTTAATGCATCCTCTAATTCCTCTAATTTGAAATTCCTTGTCAGTGCGCTTTCTTCACAATATACTCCTATATTTTCTTTACGATTGTCCGAAACAAAGTCTGGTGCATAATTTTGTAATAGTAATTGCCCAAATTCTTTTTTAATTTTTTGTGTTGTGTTTATAATGTTATTTTCATTTTTAAAAAGTCTAATTTTGTTCCAAATTACTGCGGGACTCATGTCCTGATTGATGGAATTAATGAAATTCAGCCAACTTTCTTTTTTCTTGTTTTTCAAAAACTTTTTAGTGCGTGCATTGATTTTTTGGTATTGTATGAAGTTTTCGTAATTACAATGCTGACGCATCTTTTTATATGTTGTTCTTCGATCTGAAATGGCTTTTCGCAATCTTGATCCCACCATATCGCTGGCTTAAAAATCGGTCTCTTAATTTCTTTATATTGTTTTATATTTTTCTCTGCAGATTTTCGGTAATCTGTATGATACGTTTATATCTCGCTGTTATATCGTCTGAGATTTGTCCTGTTTGGATATATTGCATAATATCTCGGGAGTATCCCTGCCAGTTAGCAAATTTTATATTCCACTTTTTGTAGGGCGCGTTCTTATGACCAAAGGCACCTTTATCTCCAAAGTTATTGTTATAGGCAAATGATCCGATCCCAATACCTCTTGGCATACATCCCATTTAATAGTATCTATAAAATTTCCTGAGCACAGTGTTAGATCTATGTTCGTAGCACTCCTGTATTTATTTGCTACTGTAGTTGGACGTCCGTCATTAAGAATTAGTATTGCGTTGTCCTCTATGATTTCATATAACATATTACCTTCCCTGCTATTGTATTTGCTTCCCCATGCCATATGATGACAATTAAAATCGCCAGTAATTAAAAAGCTCATGTTGATTGTTGAGATAGTGTCCTTGATATCTGAAAAATCTAATTCTGTTCTAGTAGAGCAATATACTGAGAGAATGCAAAATGGAGTATCTGTTTTAATTATGGCGGCGCATATTTGTATATTCTCATTATTGTTGACTGAAGGAAATTCCTCACAATTTATGTCATTTCTAACAATGATTGCTGCTCCTCCATATCCATCTTCCCTGTCTTTGCGAAACATTCGATATCCTCTGAAAGAGTATTGATATTCCGGTTTAAACCATGTTTCAGTGAAAGCCGCGATTGAAATTTCATTTTCATAAAGAAATGTTCAATACTGGCCTTATTAGCTGTAACAGATCTGCAATTAATTTGTAGTATTTTTATTTTCCAGTCATTTATTTGTCATATATTATTTTTGTCATCTATCCATATCTTTATTAACTCTTTCAGAATTTTTAATGTGTAATCTTTTTTCTTTGATATGTTAATAATTAATTCTTCGATTAATTTATCGAATGGAATTTCACCTTTCTCACTATTGATATGTGAGGAAGATTTTGGTTTTGTGTTAATATTGTATTTAAATTTGTACCTGTTTCGCTCCTGTGTACTGGACATATTTTCGATTGTTTTTGT
>NW_020537006.1:5000-22215 GCF_003426905.1 Ctenocephalides felis
GGACTGGCTCACACGTTGAGTGAATTATTTAAGAGCACGCATTTACGCGAAACTCCATCATTCGCCGGCAAGCCGTTTAAAGCAAGCGGCAGTCTGGTAATGTTATACGACTCTCAGCCAGAGGTGGTCCGGGAACAGTATCCGAGGACCGCAATGTGCGTTCGAAATGTCAATGTTCATGTATCCTGCAGTTCACATGTCGACGCGCAATTAGCTGCGTTCTTCATCGACCCACGAGCCAAGTGATCCACCGTTCAGGGTGATTTTATATATATTTATACATGTTTCGATCGTGATCCCCTCGAAATCGTTTAAGATAACTCGGGCGATTCTGAAACTAGTATGATTATTATGGTTACAATTAGTACACCGTAAAGCTTTCGCGTTTCGGTCCGAGATACAAAATCTCGTTTCAAAATTGAAATATGAATATTTCACTGTGTGTGAGATTGAAAAATCTGCTTTCGCTGATTTTTCATTTTCTTAAAACAACGCAATGAAGCGAATGTTCAAATTCGCACAATTTGAATAAAATGTGCAGAGTATATAGAATACTAACGCAAGCGTTTACTACAATCGACTTTAAAACACTAGACTTTCATCTAGCGCCCAAAGAATTGATTGAGCTATGCGTTTAAAGTATAATATTCAAAAAGAACGCCGTTTTCACAACGAACTTCGTCATTCGCTCAGGCATCTGGCGATACCGAGCAGATATACATGGCAGTGCTCTCACACAATGCATAAGAGCGCTAAGCGGTTGTAAACTGCGTCACGCTGCTTTTGCACACTGCGCAATATTTTGCGACTAGCTCCGGTCAAACGTTAATGAAACGAATGATCATTGCCAGAGGCTTTTGCCCACAGTATATTATACTATGGGAGCGCACAACATTTAGTCTGCAACATTATATTGCGACATATAGCACACGTTTCATTCACTTAATAGTAAATGTACGTTAATGATCCTTCCGCAGGTTCACCTACGGAAACCTTGTTACGACTTTTACTTCCTCTAAATAATCAAGTTTGGTTATCTTCCCAGCAACATCGGCAATGTCGAAACGCTGCCGCGCACCGGTCCGAAGACCTCACTAAATAATTCAATCGGTAGTAGCGACGGGCGGTGTGTACAAAGGGCAGGGACATAATCAACGCAAGCTTATGACTCGCGCTTACTAGGAATTCCTCGTTCATGGGGAAGAATTGCAAGCCCCAATCCCTAGCACGAAGAGGCTTCAACGGATTACCCGGACCTTTCGGCCAAGGAAAACCTGCTGATCTCTTCAGTGTAGCGCGCGTGCGGCCCAGAACATCTAAGGGCATCACAGACCTGTTATTGCTCAATTTCGTGCGACTAAATGTCGCCTGTCCCTCTAAGAAGATATATTTGTACGCCGGTAGTGAGAACCACAACCAACAACGACCGAAGCCGAAGCGGAGGGTCTTTGCGATACCAGAAAGTACGTCTATTTAGCAGGCTAGAGTCTCGTTCGTTATCAGAATTAACCAGACAAATCACTCCACCAACTAAGAACGGCCATGCACCACCACCCACCGAATCAAGAAAGAGCTCTCAATCTGTCAATCCTTCCGGTGTCTGGACCTGGTGAGGTTTCCCGTGTTGAGTCAAATTAAGCCGCAGGCTCCACTCCTTGTAGTGCCCTTCCGTCAATTCCTTTAAGTTTCAGCTTTGCAACCATACT
Source organism: Ctenocephalides felis (assembly GCF_003426905.1). Lineage (NCBI taxonomy): Eukaryota > Metazoa > Arthropoda > Insecta > Siphonaptera > Pulicidae > Ctenocephalides > Ctenocephalides felis. The sequence goes on from NW_020537006.1 coordinate 6,707, forward strand.
TCCCCCGGAACCCAAAAGCTTTGGTTTCCCGGAAGCTGCCCGCCGAGTCATCGGAGGAACTTCGGCGGATCGCTAGCTGGCATCGTTTATGGTTAGAACTAGGGCGGTATCTGATCGCCTTCGAACCTCTAACTTTCGTTCTTGATTGATGAAAACACATTTGGCAAATGCTTTCGCTTCTGTCCGTCTTGCGACGATCCAAGAATTTCACCTCTAACGTCGCAATACGAATGCCCCCAGTTGTCCCTATTAATCATTACCTCGGAATTCCGAAAACCAACAAAATAGAACCGAGGTCCTATTCCATTATTCCATGCACACAATATTCAGGCGAATGAGCCTGCTTTAAGCACTCTAATTTGTTCAAAGTAAACGTACCGGCCCACCTCGACACTCGGTGAAGAGCACCTTGGTAGGATTTTGAGTTGGGCCGCCTTTTTACGGGCTATATATATATTCCTTGGATGTGGTAGCCGTTTCTCAGGCTCCCTCTCCGGAATCGAACCCTGATTCCCCGTTACCCGTAACAACCATGGTAGTCGCAGAAACTACCATCGACAGTTGATAAGGCAGACATTTGAAAGATGCGTCGCCGGTACTAGACCGTGCGATCGGCACAAAGTTATTCAGAGTCACCAAGTCAAACGGTGAGCAAGGCAAGCCCGCCACCGATTGGTTTTGATCTAATAAAAGCATTCCTTCCATCTCTGGTCGGAACTCTATTTGCATGTATTAGCTCTAGAATTACCACAGTTATCCAAGTAATGTGGGTACGATCTAAGGAACCATAACTGATGTAATGAGCCATTCGCGGTTTCACCTTAATGTGGCTTGCACTGAGACATGCATGGCTTAATCTTTGAGACAAGCATATACTACTGGCAGGATCAACCAGGGTGCTATATATATAATAGCATAGTGCGTAAATGTCCCTCGGCGTCACCCGAGAGACCACACTTTGTATAGAAAAGTTCGATGAATATTTCTAAACAACGAATTTTCTTACATATATATATCTGAGTCGTACGATATTCCCTGGACATGACGAACAGTTTACATCGCGACTTGATATTTTATATATTCTGCGCTTACACAGAGGCTAGACCTTTAACAACCGTCGAAACGGCGGTCCGTACATGAAATTTGCGGTCCGCAGACCCAGTTAATTTCAAACAGTCTCTTTACCCTTCGTTAGATTGAAAACGTCGGGGCGAATTCATTATAAGAATTCATCGTTATAACTAACTTTTATTCTCGCTCGGAGAGTATTGAGTTGATTGCATTTGTATATTTTATTTTCCGCATAAGAGTCTTTGCGTCAACGACACATGCCCGCGGATATGCTGTACAGTATGGTTGAACACTTATAAATAAGGTCCAGAACCCGGCCGTAAACCGACATCCAAACATATACGGCGTATATTATTCTAGACACGGTCTACGACAGTTTGACCTGCAGCGACGGGTCGCCTCGGGTTACCGTGCGAACCATCACCGCGATGGTCTGGACAGGCTATATGGCGGGTCGCAAGAAAATAAATTCTCTAGGACGCGCAACCACTTTAGCAATTTTAGAGCACGTTGTGGTCCAAAAACAAACGTCCTCGCTTTAAAATTGAAATACGAATATTTCACTGTGTGTGAGATTGAAAAATCTGCTTTCGCTGATTTTTCATTTTCTTAAAACAACGCAATGAAGCGAATGTTCAAATTCGCACAATTTGAATAAAATGTGCAGAGTATATAGAATACTAACGCAAGCGTTTACTACAATCGACTTTAAAACACTAGACTTTCATCTAGCGCCCAAAGAATTGATTGAGCTATGCGTTTAAAGTATAATATTCAAAAAGAACGCCGTTTTCACAACGAACTTCGTCATTCGCTCAGGCATCTGGCGATACCGAGCAGATATACATGGCAGTGCTCTCACACAATGCATAAGAGCGCTAAGCGGTTGTAAACTGCGTCACGCTGCTTTTGCACACTGCGCAATATTTTGCGACTAGCTCCGGTCAAACGTTAATGAAACGAATGATCATTGCCAGAGGCTTTTGCCCACAGTATATTATACTATGGGAGCGCACAACATTTAGTCTGCAACATTATATTGCGACATATAGCACACGTTTCATTCACTTAATAGTAAATGTACGTTAATGATCCTTCCGCAGGTTCACCTACGGAAACCTTGTTACGACTTTTACTTCCTCTAAATAATCAAGTTTGGTTATCTTCCCAGCAACATCGGCAATGTCGAAACGCTGCCGCGCACCGGTCCGAAGACCTCACTAAATAATTCAATCGGTAGTAGCGACGGGCGGTGTGTACAAAGGGCAGGGACATAATCAACGCAAGCTTATGACTCGCGCTTACTAGGAATTCCTCGTTCATGGGGAAGAATTGCAAGCCCCAATCCCTAGCACGAAGAGGCTTCAACGGATTACCCGGACCTTTCGGCCAAGGAAAACCTGCTGATCTCTTCAGTGTAGCGCGCGTGCGGCCCAGAACATCTAAGGGCATCACAGACCTGTTATTGCTCAATTTCGTGCGACTAAATGTCGCCTGTCCCTCTAAGAAGATATATTTGTACGCCGGTAGTGAGAACCACAACCAACAACGACCGAAGCCGAAGCGGAGGGTCTTTGCGATACCAGAAAGTACGTCTATTTAGCAGGCTAGAGTCTCGTTCGTTATCAGAATTAACCAGACAAATCACTCCACCAACTAAGAACGGCCATGCACCACCACCCACCGAATCAAGAAAGAGCTCTCAATCTGTCAATCCTTCCGGTGTCTGGACCTGGTGAGGTTTCCCGTGTTGAGTCAAATTAAGCCGCAGGCTCCACTCCTTGTAGTGCCCTTCCGTCAATTCCTTTAAGTTTCAGCTTTGCAACCATACTTCCCCCGGAACCCAAAAGCTTTGGTTTCCCGGAAGCTGCCCGCCGAGTCATCGGAGGAACTTCGGCGGATCGCTAGCTGGCATCGTTTATGGTTAGAACTAGGGCGGTATCTGATCGCCTTCGAACCTCTAACTTTCGTTCTTGATTGATGAAAACACATTTGGCAAATGCTTTCGCTTCTGTCCGTCTTGCGACGATCCAAGAATTTCACCTCTAACGTCGCAATACGAATGCCCCCAGTTGTCCCTATTAATCATTACCTCGGAATTCCGAAAACCAACAAAATAGAACCGAGGTCCTATTCCATTATTCCATGCACACAATATTCAGGCGAATGAGCCTGCTTTAAGCACTCTAATTTGTTCAAAGTAAACGTACCGGCCCACCTCGACACTCGGTGAAGAGCACCTTGGTAGGATTTTGAGTTGGGCCGCCTTTTTACGGGCTAAGCCCACCGGTAGGACGTCCCACAGACATGCCAGTTGAACACCGCGAGCGGTGAACCGACAGTGTGGGACACAGATTCAACTACGAGCTTTTTAACCGCAACAACTTTAATATACGCTATTAGAGCTGGAATTACCGCGGCTGCTGGCACCAGACTGGCCCTCTAATAGATCCTCGTTAAAGGATTTAAAGTGTACTCATTCCGATTACGGGGCCTCGGATGAGTCCCGTATCGTTATTTTTCGTCACTACCTCCCCGTGCCGGGAGTGGGTAATTTGCGCGCCTGCTGCCTTCCTTGGATGTGGTAGCCGTTTCTCAGGCTCCCTCTCCGGAATCGAACCCTGATTCCCCGTTACCCGTAACAACCATGGTAGTCGCAGAAACTACCATCGACAGTTGATAAGGCAGACATTTGAAAGATGCGTCGCCGGTACTAGACCGTGCGATCGGCACAAAGTTATTCAGAGTCACCAAGTCAAACGGTGAGCAAGGCAAGCCCGCCACCGATTGGTTTTGATCTAATAAAAGCATTCCTTCCATCTCTGGTCGGAACTCTATTTGCATGTATTAGCTCTAGAATTACCACAGTTATCCAAGTAATGTGGGTACGATCTAAGGAACCATAACTGATGTAATGAGCCATTCGCGGTTTCACCTTAATGTGGCTTGCACTGAGACATGCATGGCTTAATCTTTGAGACAAGCATATACTACTGGCAGGATCAACCAGGGTGCTATATATATAATAGCATAGTGCGTAAATGTCCCTCGGCGTCACCCGAGAGACCACACTTTGTATAGAAAAGTTCGATGAATATTTCTAAACAACGAATTTTCTTACATATATATATCTGAGTCGTACGATATTCCCTGGACATGACGAACAGTTTACATCGCGACTTGATATTTTATATATTCTGCGCTTACACAGAGGCTAGACCTTTAACAACCGTCGAAACGGCGGTCCGTACATGAAATTTGCGGTCCGCAGACCCAGTTAATTTCAAACAGTCTCTTTACCCTTCGTTAGATTGAAAACGTCGGGGCGAATTCATTATAAGAATTCATCGTTATAACTAACTTTTATTCTCGCTCGGAGAGTATTGAGTTGATTGCATTTGTATATTTTATTTTCCGCATAAGAGTCTTTGCGTCAACGACACATGCCCGCGGATATGCTGTACAGTATGGTTGAACACTTATAAATAAGGTCCAGAACCCGGCCGTAAACCGACATCCAAACATATACGGCGTATATTATTCTAGACACGGTCTACGACAGTTTGACCTGCAGCGACGGGTCGCCTCGGGTTACCGTGCGAACCATCACCGCGATGGTCTGGACAGGCTATATGGCGGGTCGCAAGAAAATAAATTCTCTAGGACGCGCAACCACTTTAGCAATTTTAGAGCACGTTGTGGTCCAAAAACAAACGTCCTCGCTTTAAAATTGAAATACGAATATTTCACTGTGTGTGAGATTGAAAAATCTGCTTTCGCTGATTTTTCATTTTCTTAAAACAACGCAATGAAGCGAATGTTCAAATTCGCACAATTTGAATAAAATGTGCAGAGTATATAGAATACTAACGCAAGCGTTTACTACAATCGACTTTAAAACACTAGACTTTCATCTAGCGCCCAAAGAATTGATTGAGCTATGCGTTTAAAGTATAATATTCAAAAAGAACGCCGTTTTCACAACGAACTTCGTCATTCGCTCAGGCATCTGGCGATACCGAGCAGATATACATGGCAGTGCTCTCACACAATGCATAAGAGCGCTAAGCGGTTGTAAACTGCGTCACGCTGCTTTTGCACACTGCGCAATATTTTGCGACTAGCTCCGGTCAAACGTTAATGAAACGAATGATCATTGCCAGAGGCTTTTGCCCACAGTATATTATACTATGGGAGCGCACAACATTTAGTCTGCAACATTATATTGCGACATATAGCACACGTTTCATTCACTTAATAGTAAATGTACGTTAATGATCCTTCCGCAGGTTCACCTACGGAAACCTTGTTACGACTTTTACTTCCTCTAAATAATCAAGTTTGGTTATCTTCCCAGCAACATCGGCAATGTCGAAACGCTGCCGCGCACCGGTCCGAAGACCTCACTAAATAATTCAATCGGTAGTAGCGACGGGCGGTGTGTACAAAGGGCAGGGACATAATCAACGCAAGCTTATGACTCGCGCTTACTAGGAATTCCTCGTTCATGGGGAAGAATTGCAAGCCCCAATCCCTAGCACGAAGAGGCTTCAACGGATTACCCGGACCTTTCGGCCAAGGAAAACCTGCTGATCTCTTCAGTGTAGCGCGCGTGCGGCCCAGAACATCTAAGGGCATCACAGACCTGTTATTGCTCAATTTCGTGCGACTAAATGTCGCCTGTCCCTCTAAGAAGATATATTTGTACGCCGGTAGTGAGAACCACAACCAACAACGACCGAAGCCGAAGCGGAGGGTCTTTGCGATACCAGAAAGTACGTCTATTTAGCAGGCTAGAGTCTCGTTCGTTATCAGAATTAACCAGACAAATCACTCCACCAACTAAGAACGGCCATGCACCACCACCCACCGAATCAAGAAAGAGCTCTCAATCTGTCAATCCTTCCGGTGTCTGGACCTGGTGAGGTTTCCCGTGTTGAGTCAAATTAAGCCGCAGGCTCCACTCCTTGTAGTGCCCTTCCGTCAATTCCTTTAAGTTTCAGCTTTGCAACCATACTTCCCCCGGAACCCAAAAGCTTTGGTTTCCCGGAAGCTGCCCGCCGAGTCATCGGAGGAACTTCGGCGGATCGCTAGCTGGCATCGTTTATGGTTAGAACTAGGGCGGTATCTGATCGCCTTCGAACCTCTAACTTTCGTTCTTGATTGATGAAAACACATTTGGCAAATGCTTTCGCTTCTGTCCGTCTTGCGACGATCCAAGAATTTCACCTCTAACGTCGCAATACGAATGCCCCCAGTTGTCCCTATTAATCATTACCTCGGAATTCCGAAAACCAACAAAATAGAACCGAGGTCCTATTCCATTATTCCATGCACACAATATTCAGGCGAATGAGCCTGCTTTAAGCACTCTAATTTGTTCAAAGTAAACGTACCGGCCCACCTCGACACTCGGTGAAGAGCACCTTGGTAGGATTTTGAGTTGGGCCGCCTTTTTACGGGCTAAGCCCACCGGTAGGACGTCCCACAGACATGCCAGTTGAACACCGCGAGCGGTGAACCGACAGTGTGGGACACAGATTCAACTACGAGCTTTTTAACCGCAACAACTTTAATATACGCTATTAGAGCTGGAATTACCGCGGCTGCTGGCACCAGACTGGCCCTCTAATAGATCCTCGTTAAAGGATTTAAAGTGTACTCATTCCGATTACGGGGCCTCGGATGAGTCCCGTATCGTTATTTTTCGTCACTACCTCCCCGTGCCGGGAGTGGGTAATTTGCGCGCCTGCTGCCTTCCTTGGATGTGGTAGCCGTTTCTCAGGCTCCCTCTCCGGAATCGAACCCTGATTCCCCGTTACCCGTAACAACCATGGTAGTCGCAGAAACTACCATCGACAGTTGATAAGGCAGACATTTGAAAGATGCGTCGCCGGTACTAGACCGTGCGATCGGCACAAAGTTATTCAGAGTCACCAAGTCAAACGGTGAGCAAGGCAAGCCCGCCACCGATTGGTTTTGATCTAATAAAAGCATTCCTTCCATCTCTGGTCGGAACTCTATTTGCATGTATTAGCTCTAGAATTACCACAGTTATCCAAGTAATGTGGGTACGATCTAAGGAACCATAACTGATGTAATGAGCCATTCGCGGTTTCACCTTAATGTGGCTTGCACTGAGACATGCATGGCTTAATCTTTGAGACAAGCATATACTACTGGCAGGATCAACCAGGGTGCTATATATATAATAGCATAGTGCGTAAATGTCCCTCGGCGTCACCCGAGAGACCACACTTTGTATAGAAAAGTTCGATGAATATTTCTAAACAACGAATTTTCTTACATATATATATCTGAGTCGTACGATATTCCCTGGACATGACGAACAGTTTACATCGCGACTTGATATTTTATATATTCTGCGCTTACACAGAGGCTAGACCTTTAACAACCGTCGAAACGGCGGTCCGTACATGAAATTTGCGGTCCGCAGACCCAGTTAATTTCAAACAGTCTCTTTACCCTTCGTTAGATTGAAAACGTCGGGGCGAATTCATTATAAGAATTCATCGTTATAACTAACTTTTATTCTCGCTCGGAGAGTATTGAGTTGATTGCATTTGTATATTTTATTTTCCGCATAAGAGTCTTTGCGTCAACGACACATGCCCGCGGATATGCTGTACAGTATGGTTGAACACTTATAAATAAGGTCCAGAACCCGGCCGTAAACCGACATCCAAACATATACGGCGTATATTATTCTAGACACGGTCTACGACAGTTTGACCTGCAGCGACGGGTCGCCTCGGGTTACCGTGCGAACCATCACCGCGATGGTCTGGACAGGCTATATGGCGGGTCGCAAGAAAATAAATTCTCTAGGACGCGCAACCACTTTAGCAATTTTAGAGCACGTTGTGGTCCAAAAACAAACGTCCTCGCTTTAAAATTGAAATACGAATATTTCACTGTGTGTGAGATTGAAAAATCTGCTTTCGCTGATTTTTCATTTTCTTAAAACAACGCAATGAAGCGAATGTTCAAATTCGCACAATTTGAATAAAATGTGCAGAGTATATAGAATACTAACGCAAGCGTTTACTACAATCGACTTTAAAACACTAGACTTTCATCTAGCGCCCAAAGAATTGATTGAGCTATGCGTTTAAAGTATAATATTCAAAAAGAACGCCGTTTTCACAACGAACTTCGTCATTCGCTCAGGTATAGAGCAGATATACATGGCAGTGCTCTCACACAATGCATAAGAGCGCTAAGCGGTTGTAAACTGCGTCACGCTGCTTTTGCACACTGCGCAATATTTTGCGACTAGCTCCGGTCAAACGTTAATGAAACGAATGATCATTGCCAGAAGCTTTTGCCCACAGTATATTATACTATAGGAGCGCACTTGATTACAGCAATAATTTGTCGAGTAATCACAAGATTTCATATTTGTGGTCAGCAGACCCAAATAATTTTAACTCGCACCGATCGAACGTTCATAAATGAATGATCCTCGGTGCGAGAAGCTTCGTCAGTTCTGCTGCACCACCCATCTATTTGACTTTAGTCCATTTGTAAAATCCTATATTATTAAAATATATAGATTTTATATTTGCGGTCCGCAGACCCAAATAATTTCAACTCGCTCCGATCAAACGTTCATAAAACGAAAGACCATCGCTGCGAGAAGCTTTGCTAGTTCTGCTATATTCACATATATTTGACCGTAGTCAATTTGTAAAATTCTATATTATTAAAATATATAGATTTCATATTTGCGGTCCGCAGACCCAAATAATTTCAACTCTCTCTGATCGAACGTTTAAAAACGAATGATCCTACCACCAGTTATCTATAGCCGCAAACCAGCATCCGAATATATACGGGGTATATAATTCTAGATGTGGCTCACAACATTATTAAAAGTTACGCTAATATATCATTGACAGACTAAAAGTATCGAATATGATGTAAAAACTACACCGGGGAATGATATCCGTACCCGCCCGAACAACATAGCGTACTTTAGCCTGAGCTCGCTCGCATCGCACTCGACACGACCTATCCCCCTATATAAGGCGCGCGGCCACAGCGTAGGTATTTGACTGAGTCCCAAGCGATGTGCATTTGACCTGCGGCGAGGGCCTGCTCGCGCTTACGGTGTGAATCGTCAAGACAAAAGTCTGGGAAAATTTCGAACTGTGAACCCTTATGATAGAAAAATTTTTGTCGAAAATTTTGTTAGATGTTCAAACAGTTTTATATATATGGACAATATGAATTATAGTTAATTATTGAGTTTTTAGGTGTTTTTTTGGGTTTTTTTAAACTTTTGTATAAAATTATGTATTTATTGATTTTTATAGATCTCAATGAATATAAAACGAATTTATATATAGTTATATTATTTTTTATAATTATTTGTTTAAATTTTCTAATTTTACAATAAATGTTCAAACCAGTTTTCCTCGATTTTCTCTTAAACCGTAAAAGATACGAAAAAACTTTGTTCGTACGAAAGATGCAGAATAAAATTATGAATAAAATGGTATATAAATGGTTAGGTGTGTTCATATAATTTTCTCGAGATTTTCCGATTTTTCCGAATTTTCACGACGGCAACTCGCCTGTAGGCCACACCGTTGGGAATTCGAAGTTGTGATATATGGGAAAAGAACTAAGAATTTTGAGACCTTTCTAATGATGTATAATAGTTTATATGTTTTCTTTAGAGAAATATCGAATCGTGAAGAGTATTGCTCCAACCTAGCCGCACTTTGCATTTTGACATGTTAACATCTACACATATTGCTCTATAACATAAAAACCGTAAAAGATACGAAAAAACTTTGTTCGTACGAAAGATGCAGAATAAAATTACGAATAAAATGGTATATAAATGGTTAGGTGTGTTCATATAATTTTCTCTAGATTTTCCGATTTTTCCGAATTTTCACGACGGCAACTCGCCTGTAGGCCACACCGTTGGGAATTCGAAGTTGTGATATATGGGAAAAGAACTAAGAATTTTGAGACCTTTCTAATGATGTATAATAGTTTATATGTTTTCTTTAGAGAAATATCGAATCGTGAAGAGTATTGCTCCAACCTAGCCGCACTTTGCATTTTGACATGTTAACATCTACACATATTGCCTATACATAAAAACCGTAAAAGATACGAAAAAACTTTGTTCGTACGAAAGATGCAGAATAAAATTACGAATAAAATGGTATATAAATGGTTAGGTGTGTTCATATAATTTTCTCTAGATTTTCCGATTTTTCCAAATTTTCACGACGGCAACTCGCCTGTAGGCTACACCGTGCAAAATTCGAAGTTGTGATGTATGGAAAAAGAACTAAGAATTTTGAGACCTTTCTAATGATGTATAATAGTTTATATGTTTTCTTTAGAGAAATATCGAATCGTGAAGGAGTATTGCTCCAACCTAGCCGCACTTTGCATTTTGACATGTTAACATCTACACATATTGCTCTATAACATAAAACCGTAAAAGATACGAAAAAACTTTGTTCGTACGAAAGATGCAGAATAAAATTACGAATAAAATGGTATATAAATGGTTAGGTGTGTTCATATAATTTTCTCTAGATTTTCCGATTTTTCCGAATTTTCACGACGGCAACTCGCCTGTAGGCCACACCGTGCAATTCGAAGTTGTGATATATGGAAAAGAACTAAGAATTTTGAGACCTTTCTAATGATGTATAATAGTTTATATGTTTTCTTTAGAGAAATATCGAATCGTGAAGAGTATTGCTCCAACCTAGCCGCACTTTGCATTTTGACAAGTTAACAACTACACAGATTGCTCTATACTAAACCGTAAAAGATACAAAAAAACTTTGTTCGTACGAAAGATGCAGAATAAAATTACGAATAAAATGGTATATAAATGGTTAGGTGTGTTCATATAATTTTCTCTAGATTTTCCGATTTTTCCGAATTTTCACGACGGCAACTCGCCTGTAGGCCACACCGTGCAATTCGAAGTTGTGATATATGGAAAAGAACTAAGAATTTTGAGACCTTTCTAATGATGTATAATAGTTTATATGTTTTCTTTAGAGAAATATCGAATCGTGAAGAGTATTGCTCCAACCTAGCCGCACTTTGCATTTTGACAAGTTAACATCTACACATATTGCCTTATACATAAACCGTAAAAGATACGAAAAAACTTTGTTCGTACGAAAGATGCAGAATAAAATTACGAATAAAATGGTATATAAATGGTTAGGTGTGTTCATATAATTTTCTCTAGATTTTCCGATTTTTCCAAATTTTCACGACGGCAACTCGCCTGTAGGCTACACCGTGCAAAATTCGAAGTTGTGATGTATGGAAAAAGAACTAAGAATTTTGAGACCTTTCTAATGATGTATAATAGTTTATATGTTTTCTTTAGAGAAATATCGAATCGTGAGGAGTATTGCTCCAACCTAGCCGCACTTTGCATTTTGACAAGTTAACAACTACACATATTGCTCTATACATAAACCGTAAAAGATACGAAAAAACTTTGTTCGTACGAAAGATGCAGAATAAAATTACGAATAAAATGGTATATAAATGGTTAGGTGTGTTCATATAATTTTCTCTAGATTTTCCGATTTTTCCAAATTTTCACGACGGCAACTCGCCTGTAGGCCACACCGTGCAATTCGAAGTTGTGATATATGGAAAAGAACTAAGAATTTTGAGACCTTTCTAATGATGTATAATAGTTTATATGTTTTCTTTAGAGAAATATCGAATCGTGAGGAGTATTGCTCCAACCTAGCCGCACTTTGCATTTTGACAAGTTAACATCTACACATATTGCTCTATAACATAAAAACCGTAAAAGATACGAAAAAACTTTGTTCGTACGAAAGATGCAGAATAAAATTACGAATAAAATGGTATATAAATGGTTAGGTGTGTTCATATAATTTTCTCTAGATTTTCCGATTTTTCCGAATTTTCACGACGGCAACTCGCCTGTAGGCCACACCGTGCAATTCGAAGTTGTGATATATGGAAAAGAACTAAGAATTTTGAGACCTTTCTAATGATGTATAATAGTTTATATGTTTTCTTTAGAGAAATATCGAATCGTGAGGAGTATTGCTCCAACCTAGCCGCACTTTGCATTTTGACAAGTTAACAACTACACAGATTGCCTTATACTGTCTAAACCGTAAAAGATACAAAAAACTTTGTTCGTACGAAAGATGCAGAATAAAATTACGAATAAAATGGTATATAAATGGTTAGGTGTGTTCATATAATTTTCTCTAGATTTTCCGATTTTTCCAAATTTTCACGACGGCAACTCGCCTGTAGGCTACACCGTGCAAATTCGAAGTTGTGATGTATGGAAAAAGAACTAAGAATTTTGAGACCTTTCTAATGATGTATAATAGTTTATATGTTTTCTTTAGAGAAATATCGAATCGTGAGGAGTATTGCTCCAACCTAGCCGCACTTTGCATTTTGACATGTTAACATCTACACATATTGCTCTATAACATAAAAACCGTAAAAGATACAAAAAACTTTGTTCGTACGAAAGATGCAGAATAAAATTACGAATAAAATGGTATATAAATGGTTAGGTGTGTTCATATAATTTTCTCTAGATTTTCCGATTTTTCCAAATTTTCACGACGGCAACTCGCCTGTAGGCTACACCGTGCAAAATTCGAAGTTGTGATGTATGGAAAAAGAACTAAGAATTTTGAGACCTTTCTAATGATGTATAATAGTTTATATGTTTTCTTTAGAGAAATATCGAATCGTGAGGAGTATTGCTCCAACCTAGCCGCACTTTGCATTTTGACAAGTTAACAACTACACAGATTGCCTTATACTGTCTAAACCGTAAAAGATACAAAAAAACTTTGTTCGTACGAAAGATGCAGAATAAAATTACGAATAAAATGGTATATAAATGGTTAGGTGTGTTCATATAATTTTCTCTAGATTTTCCGATTTTTCCAAATTTTCACGACGGCAACTCGCCTGTAGGCTACACCGTGCAAAATTCGAAGTTGTGATGTATGGAAAAAGAACTAAGAATTTTGAGACCTTTCTAATGATGTATAATAGTTTATATGTTTTCTTTAGAGAAATATCGAATCGTGAGGAGTATTGCTCCAACCTAGCCGCACTTTGCATTTTGACAAGTTAACATCTACACATATTGCTCTATAACATAAAACCGTAAAAGATACGAAAAAACTTTGTTCGTACGAAAGATGCAGAATAAAATTACGAATAAAATGGTATATAAATGGTTAGGTGTGTTCATATAATTTTCTCTAGATTTTCCGATTTTTCCAAATTTTCACGACGGCAACTCGCCTGTAGGCTACACCGTGCAAAATTCGAAGTTGTGATATATGGAAAAAGAACTAAGAATTTTGAGACCTTTCTAATGATGTATAATAGTTTATATGTTTTCTTTAGAGAAATATCGAATCGTGAGGAGTATTGCTCCAACCTAGCCGCACTTTGCATTTTGACAAGTTAACAACTACACAGATTGCCTTATACTGTCTAAACCGTAAAAGATACAAAAAAACTTTGTTCGTACGAAAGATGCAGAATAAAATTATGAATAAAATGGTATATAAATGGTTAGGTGTGTTCATATAATTTTCTCTAGATTTTCCGATTTTTCCAAATTTTCACGACGGCAACTCGCCTGTAGGCTACACCGTGCAAAATTCGAAGTTGTGATGTATGGAAAAGAACTAAGAATTTTGAGACCTTTCTAATGATGTATAATAGTTTATATGTTTTCTTTAGAGAAATATCGAATCGTGGAGGAGTATTGCTCCAACCTAGCCGCACTTTGCATTTTGACAAGTTAACATCTACACATATTGCTCTATAACTGAAAAACCGTAAAAGATACGAAAAAACTTTGTTCGTACGAAAGATGCAGAATAAAATTATGAATAAAATGGTATATAAATGGTTAGGTGTGTTCATATAATTTTCTCTAGATTTTCCGATTTTTCCAATTTTCACGACGGCAACTCGCCTGTAGGCTACACCGTGCAAAATTCGAAGTTGTGATTATGGAAAAAGAACTAAGAATTTTGAGACCTTTCTAATGATGTATAATAGTTTATATGTTTTCTTTAGAGAAATATCGAATCGTGAGGAGTATTGCTCCAACCTAGCCGCACTTTGCATTTTGACAAGTTAACATCTACACATATTGCTCTATACATAAAAACCGTAAAAGATACAAAAAAACTTTGTTCGTACGAAAGATGCAGAATAAAATTACGAATAAAATGGTATATAAATGGTTAGGTGTGTTCATATAATTTTCTCTAGATTTTCCGATTTTTCCAAATTTTCACGACGGCAACTCGCCTGTAGGCTACACCGTGCAAAATTCGAAGTTGTGATGTATGGAAAAAGAACTAAGAATTTTGAGACCTTTCTAATGATGTATAATAGTTTATATGTTTTCTTTAGAGAAATATCGAATCGTGAGGAGTATTGCTCCAACCTAGCCGCACTTTGCATTTTGACAAGTTAACATCTACACATATTGCTCTATACATGAAAAACCGTAAAAGATACGAAAAAACTTTGTTCGTACGAAAGATGCAGAATAAAATTACGAATAAAATGGTATATAAATGGTTAGGTGTGTTCATATAATTTTCTCTAGATTTTCCGATTTTTCCGAAATTTTCACGACGGCAACTCGCCTGTAGGCCACACACCGTTCAAATTCGAAGTTGTGATATATGGAAAAAAAACTAAGAATTTTGAGACCTTTCTAATGATGTATAATAGTTATATGTTTTCTTTAGAGAAATATCGAATCGTGAAGAGTATTGCTCCAACCTAGCCGCACTTTGCATTTTGACAAGTTAACAACTACACAGATTGCCTATACTGTCAAACCGTAAAAGATACAAAAAACTTTGTTCGTACGAAAGATGCAGAATAAAATTACGAATAAATGGTATATAAATGGTTAGGTGTGTTCATATAATTTTCTCTAGATTTTCCGATTTTTCCCAATTTTCACGACGGCAACTCGCCTGTAGGCTACACCGTGCAAAATTCGAAGTTGTGATGTATGGAAAAGAACTAAGAATTTTGAGACCTTTCTAATGATGTATAATAGTTTTATATGTTTTCTTTAGAGAAATATCGAATCGTGAGGAGTATTGCTCCAACCTATCCGCACTTTGCATTTTGACAAGTTTACAACTACCATATTGCCTTATACTGTCTAAACCGTAAGATACAAAAAAACTTTGTTCGTACGAAAGATGCAGAATAAAATTACGAATAAAATGTATATAAATGGTTAGGTGTGTTCATATAATTTCTCTAGATTTTCCGATTTTTCCAAATTTTCACGACGGCAAACTCGCCTGTAGGCTACACCGTGCAAAATTCGAAGTTGTGATGTATGGAAA
>NW_020537007.1:0-27342 GCF_003426905.1 Ctenocephalides felis
TATTTCCAATATACAATGTATTTGTTTTGGGAGTTATGTTATCTATTAGCACTAATAATCCGCTCGAAGCGATTTATTGCACGCAACGAATGCCAATCTATTAGTGATGTTTTTCGGAGAGGGGCCAAAATTGAACTAGGCTAGCTCGAGATACATCATGTTGGGATCGCGGGAAATTACGCTTGCGACTCATACGGAACACGAATACTGCGCAAGCTTCATATTCGAATACTAAACGCTATACAGCCGAGAAAACAAGCCAGTCGATGGTGCTATGCACATAGCAGAGAAAAACTAGTGGTATTTTTCCTTGAGGCAAGTTACATGAACTTCCCGAAATGTGTAAATAATCGACTTAATCAATAAAAATAAATTAATTTTTGAGTGATTAAAAGTATTCGAGTGATTAATTACACATACTTTTTCTAAAAGCAAATTTTCCACATCAATAATTTTTACAATTGAACCAGTTTCCGTAGGAATTTAATGGTTTAGTATGTTCATTTAATTTAGATCAAGTAGTCTATCGTTATACCAAATCAATCGCCTAATTATAATTGTAACCAACGTCAAAAAAACTACTCATTTTCTCAAACTTTGATGAATTTTTAAAATTAAACTACTTGTCGTAAGGCCGTAATATTTTATCAAGCATGGTTCTTTTCAACAGTTAATTACAAGAAAACGGCTCGGTAGATTTTGACCTAAACCTAATCAGTATCATTCCCAACTAATATCTTTCGAACAGTTTTTGATTTTTTTAAAATCGATTCGGTAGTAGGTATGAGCTTAAATGTGGACGAAAAATTTAACACTCTTTCTCAAATTACAAAAAAAAAACGGCTCAGCAGATCGTCTCCCAAAACTGACAAGCGATAGTCCCCATTGAGATACATCAAATGGCTTTTAAATTTTTGAAATCGGTTAAGGCGTTTTTGAGAAAACGTCGATCAAAGGTCTAATTTTGACAAATGCCAAAAAACGATACTAATTTTTGCAAACTTTGAAGAATTTTTTAAAATTAAACGACTTGTCGTAGGGCCGAAATATTTTAGTATGATCTACAAGATTATGGTATCTACCGTCAAAAAAAAATCATAAAAGTCGTCGAAATTTTTCTCTTTAAAAACTTTATTACAAAAAAACGGCCCGGCCGATCTTTACCAAAAACTAATCAGCATGATTTCCAATCAACATCTTTCAAACGGTTTTTGAGTTTTCAGAATTGTGGGCTAAAACGTGCACGAATTTTTTTTCACTTTGCTGTGATTTTCAAAGAAACGGCTCCACCGATCGTAGCCCGAAACTGACAAACGATAGTCCTCATCGAGATACATCGAATGGCTTCTAAATTTTTGAAATCGGTCCAGCCGTTTTTGTAGAAAAGGTCGATTTGCGGCAAAAAATCTATTCACACACACACCACACACACACACGTACACATACATACTTTTTCCAAATTTGGTCTCATTCGATTCAGAATGGCTTGAAACGTCGAGAAAATATAAAATTAGCGAGTCGAATTTTTTGATGAAACATAAACTTCTCCTTCGACAAGTTAACAAGAAAAACAAGTGGCGCATGGCATCGTGTCCTAAGTCAAATTGCTAAGTATTACTTTCAGTACCAGAATTGAAAATTAAAATCAACTAGTGGGGCGCATAGCATCGTGCATTAAGGCAAATTACTGGAACTTTCCGTACCGCAATGAAATTCGAGAAATTTTAAATATAATATATATATATATATATATATATATATATATTCGACGTTGAAACATATTGTAAACATGAAACATATATATATATATATATATATATATATATAATAAAAATATATTATATATAAAATGGATCGCAAAATGTGTTGGTAAGCGCATAACTCAACAACGCCTGGACCAATTTGGCCAATTTTTTTTTTAAATGTTTGTTCATGTCCAAGGATGGTTCTACGCGCGAGAAAAAATCGAATAATTGCCGGGAAAACCCTAAAAACAGCCCTTTTTTTTAATCGAGTAGGCAACGAAATTTGTAGAAAAAACAATGATCTATGTCATGGCATTTGTGTAGTTTTTGATAATCTAATTTTTGATATATTATATAAACATATGAATATCTTTCTATTAATTAACGAGCTATATTGGCAGGCAAAACATTGATGTAAATGAATAAAATTTCAAAATTCAAGAAAAATTATAGGCGAATCAGTTATTGATTCGGCAACTAACCAAGACGATCCACCGGAGTTTTAAACTCGCTGGATTTGCTAGGGTTGTCATCCCACAATCTTCAATTAAAGGTTGGATTGGCAATTATAATATTGCGAAATATCGACCAACCGCGCCTTTAACTAAAAACTTAAAAAAACTACCAAACAACGTGATGGAAGCAACTATATTGAAAGGATATAGTATAAAGCAGAAGATTTTCTCGAACCGTGCATCCCAATGATTCGACTGATGTGCCATTTGAGATTAAACGACTACAGTTTCCAGTGGGTTTATGGTATCATTAAGTGTTTGTGGTATTAATTTGGAAAACCCATGTTTTTCACATGGAAATTGTATGTTGTCTGTTCCCGTATTGGAAAACCATCAGATTTGTTTGTCTATGCGCCAGGTAATCAAACAAAAACATCGTTTATCACAAGGCACTACAATAAAAATTGAACTGATTTTTGAATTATGATTTACATGATAAAATTACTTACTTTTAAATGCTTATAGTATTTTATTTAATTATTTTTAATTCACACACCGATTATTACCAGGGTGACGGTTCTGTCCAGGGTAATTTTTTGCAAAGAATAGAAAAAAGGTAGGAACAAAACATCGCCACATTACAAATTTTTTTGACAGGACGAAGTCTGTCGCGTCGGCTAGTATATATATATATATATATATATATATATATATATATATATATATATATTTATGAAGTTTGGTGTTTATATATATTTTGATGAGTTATTTAGATTCGTGCAGTTACATCAAGTAAAAAAAAACTAAAGTGGTTTTGAAATACTTTATTTATCTTTATATTATTTTTGACATTTTTGGTTACATTCTAGTGTGTACAGATTAACTAACGTCTAAATACTGAATGAATTGTGTTTACAATTTTTGCGAAAGCGTAAAAAGACTGGCAAACATATGTTTTTAGTAAAATAATAAAATAATAAAACACGCTTCATTCAGATAAGGTGATGTTTTGATATCTTATATATAAAATTCTTCTGTAACAATATAGTTTCATTAATCCTCCTAAACTATAATTCGGATTTTCATGAATCTTCCTGAAGTTTGTTCGGGAAATTTTCTAGAATGTTTGATTCATAGAAATATAGTTAGATTGTAGAAATAAATGAAAAAATTACAAAAAACCGTTTATCATTGTTTGACCTTTAAAATATTTAAGGCATGGTTTGACATTAAAAACAAATGATAACTGTCATTTGCCAAACATTTCTATTCACTTACAGGCTAAGGCATATTAAAATATAATAAATTCATGATTAAAATAAAGAAAATGTAATGTCTACATTATTATTGTCGAAAAGCAGCTGAGATGTGCCATAATTAAAATAATATAAGATGCAAATAATATAATATGCGTCTGACAGTCTGCGCATGCGACTGACGCGCACGGCGAATCGTGTTCTCCACGTACGCGTGGTTTGCTTTTGCTTGCAATAATTTTATTTGCGCACTTTGCGAACAGATTCGCCGTACGAACTCGTGCAAAGGAAACGAGCCATAAGTGATTGCGCTCAAAAGTATTCAATTTGCAGTCGTTTTGCCTTACTATACTAAGTCACAATACAAAAAAAATTACTTATTCAAAAAATTTTTAGAAATTTCATTGTGTCAAAATTCATATGGTTGGCATTTTGTACGGAATATTTACTCAATGGAGCGCTTTGGGTCTGAACTTTTCCTTACTGTTTTCCAATTCGTTTGGAATTTTGGAATTAGGCTCATCTTACTCTCAAGTTCAAAAGTGAAAACAATTTAGACTCCTTTGCACTACCCGGGGGGATGCCATTTCTTTTCAGTGGTGTAATAACGTGGGTGTGGATAAAAGAACTAATTATAAGAGAAAAATGTTTAATAATGTTTTTCAAAAAAGCAAATATTTTTCAAGTTACTGGCTACTGAAAATTTGTTTGTTTTTTGCGTTTTTCATCGTTTTTTGCTAATATCTTCAAAAATATACATTTTTACGAAAATCATGTAATGAACAAAATTATATCAATTAAAATCCGAATAAATCGCTATTTTACAGTGTTCTAGGAACAATATTAAGTTAATTATGAAATGGGTTTTTATAGTTCTCAAAATAAGCTTTAAAAGAAGTACTTCTGCGTGTAAAATGAGTGAGCTATCATGCAATTAAAAGACGCATCCAATGTTTTTTTTTTCATTTAAATCAAATAGTTTATGAGTGCCAATTCCACCAAAATTAAAAAAATTCGTTTTCCATCTAGAATTAACTTGGTTTGAGAGATTTTGATGGATTCTAGAAAACACCATAACATTAGTACAAACGATTTTCAAAGAACTCATGATTTCATAAAAAAAAACCATTTAAAAAAAACAACCAATTTCTCATTATAATATCTCTAAAAGAATACGTATAAAAGTATATATATGAAAATTCAAGGTATTTTTCTGACTAATTATTGCTTTTTATTATTTTTTTGTTACACAAATATTGATAGAGTTCTAATTGTTTAAAGAGTGCGCGGCTGTTCAACCGGAGTGTCTTTCGAGCCCTTTATCCCTTCGCCGTTTCAAAATAAGAGAAGTTATGGTAAAATTTATGATAGAGAAAGTTGTAACTCATTTAATCACCTTTAAAATAGTATATTACAAGTTAGGATAAAATCAGAATTAAAAGAGTTATAATCCAATTAATGCGTCAATGCGCGAAATGCAAATTGTTTTCACTTCTGAACTTTAGATTAAGATTAGCTGGGCATACGCTTTTTTCCTCTCTATTTACTGCAATAATTTTGTTGTAGTAGGTTGAATAGAGCACATGTGAACAAAATTTGACAAATTAATTCATTTCAAATATGAACTTAAGTAATAATGTATATTGAATTATTAGTGTGAAAAATGCAATTTAGATATTAAAATACTAAAAGCCAGTTAAAATATGGTACGAAGTTATAAAAATTGTAGGCAACATTATTGACGCAATTTTTTGTGTAGAAAAATCCAAGATGATATTGTATCTTGACCGCGCTGCTGTATATTAATTCTTTCTGAATTTTTATACTTTTTAAAAGATTTCAGTTTTCAACACGTGTATCTATGCTATGACAATAAATACATGGTGATAAATTTGGAAAATCAATGTTTTAGCCGTGAATAAACAAAAATCATTTATTTAACATCCACATCTGCAGGTATGTCTTAAAATATTGTATAACCCTTAAATTGAATAAAATAAATTGAGCTATTGAAATAAATTTGTTCTATAAATCGCAGTGTATAATTTTTAATATATAATTTTATTGAACATATTTTAATATTTATTAGAGGGATAATTAAAGTGTTAACTGTGGGAATTGAGAATAATCATTTTATTTGAAACAGTACTACATTCAACATCACCCATATATTGGTGTAAATAGTAACTCGAAAAACAATAATGATTATTTTTAACTGAACGGTATAAATATTAGTATAGGATATTAAAAAAACATAGAGGTTGGTACAGGACAACGTCTGTCGGGTCATCTAGTATATATATATATATATATATATATATATATATATATATATGATTTAGTTGTTGATTTTGATGTTGAGATATATGAGTAAGTTCTTGTGGGAATCAAAGAATAAAAAGCAAAGATTTATAAATTAATCTTTAATTCCAAACGTTTCGACATTCAATTTAATGTCATCATCAGTGGATCTAAAAACAGTATGAAAAATTAGTATACCTAGGTAATTATAATATATGTGGATTGGTATAGTAGCTATAAAATAAGAGAAAATTAACAAAACAGCAACACTTAACAACAAGCAAAATATAAAAGATAGAAAAGGTAATAGAGGCTAGATATTAACAAAACAGCAACACTTAACAGCAAACAAAATATAAAAAAATCCCCTTTTTTGTTAAAAATTCCTTTGAATTAGTCAATAATCTCCGTGATTCCACAATACCTAATAATTCCTTACTGGTTAGTCTAGACGTTGTCTCCTTATTCACAAACGTTTCCTTACAGTTACTTTTAGATGCTATCTCTACTAGGTGGGATGAAATCTCATGTCATACAACGTTATCACTTCATTGGTTCCTCGAGTCAATTAAATTTTTAGTTTCTAATACCTATTTCGAATTCAACGACCATTTTTACTTGCAAATCTTCGGCACACCTATGGACTCCTCCATATCTCCAGCACTCGCGGAACTTTCCTTACAACATTTAGAAACGAAAGTTTTCAACTCCTATAATTTAGATCTTCATTTTTATTACAGATACGTTGATGACATTCTCACTTGCGTCCCTACCGAAAATTTTGAACTTTTATTTCACAGCTTTAACTCTTTTAACGAACACCTTTCCTTTACCTCCGAAAAGGAACAAGGCAATTTCATTAGCTTCCGGGACGTAAAAATTATAAAAACTACAGACAACCGCATTATTACCAATTGGTACCAAAAACCTACTTCGTCGGGCAGGTACTTAAACTTTCATTTTTACCACCCATCTAGTATGAAGATAGGCACTATTATCAATTTAGTCGACCACGCCATCCTTCTCTCAGATAAGCAATTCTGGCCTTCCAATTTATCCCTAATTCACACGACCTTAATCAACAATTCATATCCTCCTCATCTCATAAACTCTGTAACAACCAATAGACTTAAAATTGTCAACAATAAAAACTCTTCTTCCACTCCTATTAACAGTTTCAAAGACAATAATTTTATCGGCAACGTTTGTCAACCATACATAAAAGAACTTTTCCCAGTGTGGAAAAAACTTTTTCATAAGGTAGACATCAGATTAACTTGCAACATAGATCTAACTATTAAATCTCTCCACACAAACCTAAAATCACCCACTAGTATAGAACGTACGTCCAATATTGTCTACAAAATAAATTGCATTGATTGCCCCTCTACGTACATAGGTGAAACCGGACAAAATTTGATAAAAAGACTCAAACAACACGACAATAATTCGAAAAATCCCAACCAAAACCAAACTATGATAACAGACCACATCAAAAATTTCAAACACTCCTTTAACTTTTATAATGCCAGTATTCTCTACCACGAACGGAACACCATTCAAAGACGTTTTGCAGAATTTTTCATAGCATTAAGTAAACACGCTATAAACAAAAATGTGATACCTCCTTACTCTGCGATAACTACCAAGTAATACTAAATAATGTTTCCAAATTTATCTCCTCTGAACAAAACTAATTCTGACCATACAAACCTTGCCAACATTACTAGTTCAACTTGGGCCATGAATCCCGTTCTTTACTTACTCACGCATAGCAAATTTCGAATGACCCTTAAAAATCTTTATTTTAGATATTTGAGTCATTAGTATAACTACCTAGCAATACTAAATATTGTTTCCAAAAAATTTTTTTTTCTCCTCCAAACAAAATTAATTCTAACCATACAAACCTAGCCTAACAGTACCATTTTCAACTTCGACCGTTCTCTACCTACTCACTCATAGCAATTTTTGAATAACCCTCAAGAATCCTTCAAAACATGTGTGTCACATAAGCCTCGGAACTTGCAAAGTACAAAGTTCGTGGCAGAAATTACCTAACGTTATTCACATTTTTGTTCAAATAAAATTATCATTTGTCTTTTTACATCATACAAAAAATTATAAAAAATACACGGTGTTGACAAGTTAGTCGTATAAATGTTAGTGCTAATTTCTAGGGTTGTGTACACTCTCTAGATGTAACCTACCAACGTTAATGTAAGTGTGCTGTATTTTATATGTATTATCCATCTCATAAATTTTTTGTTTACCTTACATGTATACAGGTTTACATATGTATATGTTTATATATACATGTATACATAGTTATTTACATGTATATTTATGCGTATGTACATATGTATATGTGTATGCATGTAGTGGTATGTATGTATATATATGTATATAGTTGTGTGTATATATATATATATGTATATATATGTGTGTATATATATGTATATATATATATATATGTATATATATGTATATATGTGTATACGTATATGTATATGTGTACGTGTGTAGCTATAGTTACATAGATATGTATGTAACCCGTCGGGAGAAGCCAAACTCCTACCGGGCGCGTCCCCAGGTGGCGGATAGGGGGTATCCTAACCGATCGTAAGATCGGCGGATTGGGGCGAAATAAAATAGCCCTCGCGGACCAAATATGGCATCGGAGCTGAGGAGCAACAGCCACCGTCCGTGTATCGCGGAAAAAATTAAAAAACTCCCTTTTGGTTGGTCACACCATCTGACCTAGGGTCACATACGGAAGCGGATGAGGGGACACTGCTCGAAAGAGATGTGTGGATGATCCATATAGCGCACCGTACGTGAAAACTCCCGGCATCAACGTGCCGCACCCACGGGAGCAAGAGGATGTCAATGAAGGAAGAAAGTGCACGGCCGGAGCGGATGTTTCTTTTCCCACTCCAATGGTCACAAGCTCTTACAGTAATGGAGGTAGCTGTAGGCGTAATCACTCCTCCACTTCCCAAGGCACCACGTTCGGAGACGACCTTTTGCTCTGGAGGACTATTTAAATAGCATGGATAACTATGAAAACCCAAAAAAACCCAAAAAAACAAGAGACAGGTGACGTAATTATGGACGTCGAGCACGATGCGGCAAAAGCCGCTATAGTAAGAGGAGGCAAGAAGGTTCCCGGTAATCTTCACCGAGACAGAGTAAACTCTGCACCATCGACTAGATGTCGTCAAACGCCGATGGAGAACTTGGCAAAATTGACGAGCTAGCGGAGTATGTGAAAGATAGGAACAATGTTCACAGCAGGATAAAGGAGCTAATTAGGTCGATTGATACAGCATATAGCCTGGCATTGAAAGAATTTGCGGCAACCCCCAAAGCTCTCGCAATGACAGTGTAAACTACACAGACCTCTCCCGAGAAAACTATTAAACCGGATGTAACTCAGACGCCAACTCCTAAGACCCAGGAGCAAAATACAAACAAAAGGTTGCTATCTTCACTTAGTCCCACCTCTGACGCGAAAACACATCCGCCTTAAAAATCGGCTGTAGAAAATAACTGGACGAAAGTGGTTCGACGAAGTTCGAAGAAGAAAGAAGCCCGAGATCCGAGAGAAACCTTGGAGGAAACCGAGAAACCGGAAACCGGAAAAAACGAAACAAATGATAGTGCTAAGCACAGAAACAACCATCATAGGACAACTCGGAGGAAACATAGAACCAAGGCTGTTCTGGTTCAACCAGCTGAAGGACGAACGTACGCTGACATCCTTAAGGAGATCAAGGAAAAAGTAAACCCGATAGAGACTGGCGTGGACATAAAGTCCATCAAACAGACAAGAAATGGAGGAGTATTACTGGAAATGAGTCCCAAATCCGAAGATAGTGCCTTTGCAGCTGCGATAAGGGCAGCAACTGAAAACATAGGAACAGTGAAATCACTGACGCCGCTGACGACGATAGAGATTCTTGACCTTGATGGTGTCTCTATCAAAAATGACGTTCGCAAAGCACTCATTCGGGACTTTACGACAAAACTGGGAATACGACGAGCGGCTTTTTGTGAGATAGAAGAGGCTAATGCAATCAAAGCCCTAAATGGGGCCCGCATAAGAATTGGGTGGGTTAACTGTCGCATTCGCCCAGTTGTTAAAGTGGCCCGCTGCTTTAGATGCCTCGGTTTCGGACACCAAACGCATAAATGCGGGGGACCAGACAGAAGCAAGTGTTGGTACAAATGCGGCGGGGAAAATCACAAGTCTGTAGACTGCACGAAAAAGCCAAAATGCTTTCTATGTACAGTAGACAAGGAAGATCGAAACAGCGGAAGCCATGTCGCTGGATCCGGTACCTGTAAAGCATTCCGTGTAGCACTTGCCGAAGCCACGAGAGAACAGAAATGACGCGATTTCTACAATCTGAACAGATGTGCCTTGGCGCAGAATCTACTGCGCCAACGTATCTTTGAAGATAAGATCGATATCTGCCTTATCTGCGAGCAATATATGAATATTCAGAATAAATCATGGTTCGCAGATAAATCTGGCACGGCAGCAATATGGATCACAAACTCAAAGAAGATCACCGTCAATGACAACGGAATCGGCGAGGGTTTCGTCTGGATCAAGACTCCCACGACCTACTGTGTAAGCGTCTACCTCTCACCAAATGAAGGGATTAGCGTATTTCGCCAGAAAATGGCAAGCATAGAAGACACTCTCGGCAAATTTGACGGAGAAGTCATTGTAGCTGGTGATTTCAACGCGAAATCGGCAGAATGGGGCGCCGAATACTCGGACACTAGAGGAAATGACGTGGCAGACTTTGCTGCAAGATTAGACCTTACTGTGTTAAATACTGGGAGTATTACAACCTTTAGAAGACCAGGGTATCAGGAATCTATTCTCGACATTACGTTTGCCACTCCAAGGACGGCGAACATGATTGGAGACTGGACTGTATCTGAAGAGTATAGTGGCAGTGATCATCAACATGTGACATTTAGTATTGGATCCGGTCCGACTCGACCAAGCAACTTTTGCAAACGAAGGTGGAATGCCAAGAAGCTTGACCAGGAAGCAGCCCTCGAGCAAAACACATCTACTCTTCAAGCTGATCCAAAACTAAGTACCCGCAGAGAAACGGAAGAAACGGTTTTTAAAACTATGAACGCTATTGTCACCTCATGTAACGCCTCTATGCCACGACCAAAAAATCAGGGTGTGCACAGTCCCGCATATTGGTGGTCATCAGAGATAGCAGAACTACGGAAAAGATGCCACGCATTACGTCGCCGCGCCACAAGAGCTGCAAAACGCTGCCCCTGCCAAGATTTGTATACAAACGAGTACAAACAGGCAAAAAAGAGCCTAAATAAAGCCATAAAATCAGCTAAAGCCGGATGGTGGAAGGAAATTTGCAATGACCTTGACAAAGATCTCTGGGGCAAAGCCTATCAAATCGTTACAAAACGACTTGGTAGAGCTTTACCAGAAGCACCGAAATCTCCTGCTCTGATGAATTCTATCGAACTATTCCCTAAACATCCGCCACGGAAAAGGAGACAATACGTGGAAAACAGTGAAACTACGCCCTTCACTGTCAAGGAACTCCAAGATGCGGCGAAAACCATAAAAGCTGGCAAAGCACCAGGCCCTGATGGCATCCCAGCCTCAGTGATCAAGATTGTAGCCTTGGAATTTCCGTATATTCTTCTGAACGCCAACAATGCCTGTCTGGCGACCGGCACCTTTCCTACGGTCTGGAAGCGGCAAAGATTGGTCCTAATAGACAAAGGTAAGGGAACCCCTGTAACACCATCGTCGTTTCGACCACTATGCATGTTAGACATCGCCGGCAAACTGCTTGAGAAACTTATTCAATGCAGACTGCGCAACGACATTGAATGCGCCGGAGGTTTTGCTAAGAACCAACACGGATTTCAAAAAGGACGATCGACGATCGGCGCGATTCGGAAGGTAACGAAAACAGCAAGAGAAGCATGGCTTGGTAGTATTAAAGCTCGTAAAGTGTGTCTCCTTCTCACATTCGACGTTAAAAACGCCTTTAACAGTGCGAATTGGGAGGATATTTTACATGCCCTAGAGCATAATTTTGACGTAAGGATATGGACAGTTTAATGCCTGTCTTTTTAAGATGGGATTGCATAGCACGCCAATGTACAAATACTGTCCAGATAAAATAGACGACGCTGAGCATACGTCCTTTGAATGTGCTAGGTGGAAGGATTATCAAAACAACGCCAAGCACATTATAGGCACCAGGCTTACCCCCTCAAGTCTACATGATGAAACAAGAAGAAAACTGGTCAGCTGTAGCAGCTTATGCACAGCATCTTTTGAAGGCTAAAACCGGAGAAAGGGACCAGTAGTCGTAAACAGGCGTCGCAAGGCGCAGCACGGACTGGATTGATGTAATGCTAACGCGGTTCCAATCCAGTCCTCCCCGTACCATCTGCGGGGAGAGGAGAGAGGAGTGTTTTTTTTAGTGAGTAAAAATCTCCACACGGCCGTCCATCTTTGTCTGCTGTAAGATGGACAGCGGAGTATCAACGATGGCGGTGTCTTATGAAGATTTTTTTTCGCACCTTTATAAAATATATATATATATATATATATATATATATATATATACATACATACATATTGTAATGACAATTGGTATTGTCGTCAAAGGGGTTGCACAACCCTCAGTGCAATTGGACTTCCCCACCTAAGCCTACTAGGGTTCCTGCAATATAAAAGTCCGAGTCTGGGGTCAAAAAGGGCATTAATAATTGTGACATCCGCTGAGGAGGTCGGTCGGGTCCACGCGCGATCCGCTGGACCCGCTTTGTGTATAGTGGTGTGTGTGTTGTTCCAGGAGAGGAGAACCCGTTCCAGCAAAGGTCAGATGCATTATTGTTTTATAAACTGTTTGATTCCGTTTAGTATAATTCGTTATATCCGCTAGTATAGTAATTAATAAGAATGTATCAGTACGTTAGGTTTTAGGCAGAGGGCATGACAGTACGTAGGTACTGTCATGCCATCACACCTGTAATATTGAAGTAACATTAAAATAAGCTAAAAGTACATTCTCTTTCATTCGCGTAGTTAGTTGGTTTACTTTCTACAGGTAATTACAGGGTTGTTTATAGAAGTTGGGTTAAGGAGTTGGTGTAACCCTATCGTAATGGGGATGCAACGCTAAGATGTAATAATGGAAGTTGTTGCATACACCCCGAGAAGGGGGCAGCAACCTCAATCCGTTACAATGATGAAAGCGCATTCAATCCCCCATAAACCCCCCTCACAAATTTCTAATCATTTTAATAATTAATTATTTTTATTAAAAGCTAAGAGAGTCGCTCCTACTAGTTGCGCTTCCATTCTATGTAAATATTTAGGAAAGTTGTTTGTTGTTAGACTATGTTTTTCGGTAAATTTAGTAAATCTAAAATTTGAATATTGCGTAAATAATGTGGTAATTATAATTGTATTTTCCACGTGTATTACTGTTTGTGTTTCCTTTTTGCTCCCCCCGCATAGCCCCATATCAATAATAATATCTCTAGACCGACCGTCTATGCCCACCCAAAAACAAATGGCACTTACACTTAACACCTATGTAAGCGGGACATACCTGGGGTTCCCCAGCATGGGACAAGTGTACCCCATGTTGCCCTCTTAACGGGAGATGACGTGCTGCGACCTATGTCGCCATCCCGGTCTTCGCTGAAGGTACCTTCACAAAAATATTTCAACATAATACATCATAATGCACATAATAATTCGACGGATGCGGGGTTGATTAAGGGCGGTTTCCCCGGTTGGAACCGTACGCGTCCATTGGTTCGGACATCTCAATGATCCTTGCTCGAGGATTACTGGGCCCAGCTTTCAACTCATTTATACACGTAAAACAAAAGCGTAAATCCGATATGGCGTCCCAATATAAGCCTTAATACTTATATTCATACTATATACTCGACAAATGGCAAACCTACTTTCAACAACTATCCTAAATCTGAGTGATATAACAGTCCTTGTATATCGTACTTAACTCTAAACTTATTCCTATTTCTTATCTAAGAGTAATATGCAAGAGGAAAAGATTAAGAATAAAAAAGTAATTTTTTAACCGCAAATTTTTTATCTTTTGCTTCTAGACGAAAACGATTTCTCGATCTACTAATATAGACTGTGTTGCACTAATTTAAAAATCTTGTGAATCGAGTCCAGCTCGTTCAACACTAACGTACTGTCGCTTGCCTCAGCCGCCCGGACTAGCGCTACGTCACTAGGCCACAGGCCTGCTCTACGTTGTAATAGAAAAAAAAAGGATGATAAGGGCCACGACACAATCTTTTCTTCTACATATTTTATAAGTATGTTTTACATATTTTATGAGTATAATTAATTTAAATCTAACGAAGTACGAAGTTAATACTATCTAACGACCTATAGGAGCTCCTTAAATTTTTTTTTTATGGCCATCATGCCACCTTGAATCATTTTGTTGCCATATCGGATCCCTTAATCTGGATTGGGCGGCCAAAAACACGAGCCAATAACTATTGACGAGACAGAATTAAAGTATTTTCAATAAAAATAAAATCGTAGTTTGTCCATATAAAAGGGCGTTACGCAAATTAAACAAAACGCCAACGGTGTAAACTAACGCAACTACAAACGTTTGTTTGGATTGTTTTACGGTAACATTATCAATGAACAAAAAAAAAAAACATAAAACGAAAATAATAGTTCATATCCAATCTTAATCATTATCTTACTTAACAGATATACAACTATTATCTAATAAAACATAAACAATAGGGCCACCATAACACATTTAACATTTCGACTAAAAACTTGCATTTGCGATTAACAGCCGAACGCGCTAGCCAATTGCGCCACGGAGGCTGCTGTCGTATCGTTGATGATTGAAGGAGTAAACGATATATAGCATAAACATTAATTATAATAATTGAACAATAATGGGTATAAACAATACTTATTTTACGCCCCAAGTGGGCTTGAACTTCCAACCTCTCGGTTTAAATATTAATAATTTAAAAATATCAGAAACGCAATATTGTGGTTGGTTTTGGGATGCCGATAACATAATATATGATGTTTAGAAAGATACCTCTCAGAATGCATCACACCCATGACCAAAATTCACAAAGAACTTTGGCGAACGGTCATCGATGATGATCCAACTCCAAACGAAGTTGGAGAACTCCAAGAACTTTCTCACGCTCAGAGTGCGAAGCTACAAATCATCTTCGAGGTCGCATCAACTCCACATTTGAGTGAAGAAATTGTGAAGACCTACTACAGAAATGATCATGTGAAGTATGATCTTGCCGACAGAGTTAGTTAGTTTAGTTTTTTTTAGTTTATTTCTGTTTTATTACAATATATTACAATATAATATACAATAACCATGATTTATGAGTTTACTACTAAAAGTATTTTACTCTTATTTAATACTACAAACTATCCACTTTAAATTATACATTTTGTTTAAAAATAAAATAATGGTTTGTGATCGAAAAAAAAGAAAGTTCAAAAAAAAAATCACAATCTTTAAATATATATTTAATTTACATACTTTAAATTATTAGATACTCTTATTTGTGTTCACCAGAATGTAGTTTGGCATTGGATATTTACCGTACCATATGATGTCAGGCGTGTACTGTCCGAGGGTTCTAATATTATTTTTGGTATGGTCTTTGCATTTTTTGTAAAAGTTTTCCGTCATTTTCTTAATGTGATTAATCACAGTCGGTATGTCCGCTTGTTCGTGTAAGAGCTTTGTTGAGTAGTAGTGTCCGGTAGTTGGGTCACGTATCAGGTTCAGTATTAGTCGCAGTGATTTGTTTTGTAAAATTTGTAGTTTTTTAATATTTGTCTTCGATGTCATGTTCCATATTGGGGCAGCATACATCAGACATGGCCTGATCAACGTTAGATATATTCTTCTTTTATTACGCATATTTAATACACTCTTTGTGTTCAATAATGGTCTTAAAAGATTTAGAAGCCCATATGTTTGCGCCAATTTCTTTTTTATATGTGTATTGAAGTTAAGTTTCCTATCAAGTGTTACTCCTAGGTACTTAACTTCGTTTGTCCATTTAACTTTTTGTCCTGAAATTTTTATTCCCACAGACTTTTCTTTCAACTTATTTCCTTTCCAAAAAATTATTGCTTCCGTTTTTATGGGATTTACTTTTATGTGCCATTTTTCTGCATATTTTGCTTTATTATCTATGTGATTTTGTAGCATGTTAGCTATCACCGCTACTGATTTTGATGATGTGAACACAGCAGTATCGTCCGCAAATGTTAATGTATTTGTTTTGCTGTCAGTAGGGATATCATATATATATATGTGTTAAATAATGTTGGTCCTAGTAAGAATCCTTGAGGCACTCCAGCGACTATACGTTTAGGATTTGAAAGTTTATTATTTACCTGAACCTGAAATGTACGATCATTAAGATATAAAATGATGACTTTTGTTATGTAATGTGGAAATTGTAAATTTATTAATTTATACAACAGTCTATCCGTCCAAATTGTATCGAAAGCTTTTTTGAAAATCTATTAGTACAAGGCTTGTGTCTTTTTGTTAAAATTTAGTATAGTATTTTCAACTAGCTGTGCTAGTGGATGAAGAACTGAATGTCCATGTTTGAAACCATATTGCGTTTCTGGTATGATACTATTAACAATTAAAAATTTATTAAATCGAACAAGCAGTAATTTTTCAACTGCTTATTGTATTTAATAGACTTATAGGTCTGTAGCTTTGTGGTAGATTTGGTTGTTTTCCTGGCTTTAATATTGGTACCACATTAGAACATTTCCATGACACAGGAAAGTATCCATTTTTAAAAATTTTATCTGCTATTTGTGTAAGTATTATATATTTATTTATTATTAATATAGTATTTGTGTAATAGCTTTAATAGGTAACTGTTTAATTGCTAAATTCTGTATACCATCTGGTCCTGGAGCTTTCTTATTAGACAGTTTCTTTATAAATAAATAAATAAGCCTTTTATTTCTTGCCTTTTTACAAATTTTAAGCATGATTATACTAACTTAACATACGTGTGTATTTACAGAACATTAATGTAATATGTAATATAAACTCAGTACACTATGTATAGATTTAGTCGGCTAGAACCCCGGGTTGGGTATAGGACTCCTCCAAAGATACCCATGCTTCTCTATCTTGTGCAATATCTCTCCAGATCGTGCCAGCTGTTCGTCTCAGGTCGTCTTCCCATCTGGTTAGTGGTCTTCCACGATTTCGCTTACCCGCTGGACCATTCCACGATGTTACTCTCTTTGACCATCTTTTATCTGTGCATCGCACAACGTGTTCGGCCCATCTCAATTTTTGTTTTAATGCATAAGTTACAGCGTCGGTTGCTTTTGTGATTTTTCTTATCTTGGTATGTCTGATTTTATCTAACTTTCTGATATGTTACATGCTCCTCTCTAGTCCCCTTTGGCAGGTTTTCCCCTTTTTATGGTTTTGGATGAAAATTTCCACGTCTGGCAGCCATAAGTAAGGCATGGTAGCAGGCTAGAGTTCAACACTTTTGTTTTGATATCTATCGGCATATTGCTTTTGAATATTTTTTTTAAATCCCAATATTTATTCCAAGTTTTTTGTATCCTTCTTTCTACTTCATATTTGTCGTTATTTTTGTCAAAACTTAATAGTTTTCCCAAGTATATGTAATTATCGACGTAATAAATTGGCTTGTTATTGATTAGTATTGGAAATTTTTGTCTGTTGTTTGTTAATGTTTTTGTTTTGTTTAAATTCATCTCCAAGCCAACCTGGACGCTGGCTTGATGCAAGGACTCCAACATGAATTGCATTTGACCGGCCGATTCTGATAAAAGCACAATATCGTCCGCAAATCTAAGATGACTTAGATGTTTGCTTTTTATATAGATGCCTAATTTACGCCAATCCAGCTTTCCAATAATGTTCTCTAGGATTGAAATAAATATTATTGGAGAGAGAGGATCCCCCTGCCTTACGCCTCTTTTTATGGGAAAACTTGGACCATTAGACTCTAGTTTGATTCTTCCTTTGATGTTATTGTATATACTTTGTATGGTCTTTATGTATATTTCTTCAACTCCTTGCTCTCGCAAGCTTTCCCATATGCTGTTGTGTGAAACGGAGTCAAAAGCTTTCTGGTAGTCTATGAAAGTTAAATATAATGTTCTCTGTTGCTCCTGATATTTTTCTATAATTAGCTCTATTGTATGAATGTGGTCAATTGTAGAGAATCTTTTCCTGAAACCCGCTTGTTCCACGGGTTGTTTCCTTTCTAGTGTTGTACTTATTCTTTTGTTTATAATTGTAGAGAATAGTTTAAAAAGCCTAGGTAGTAGGCTAATAGGTCTATAGTTGCCAATATTTTTGGGATCTCCTTTTTTATATATTAGTATTATGTTTGCTTCGGACCACTGAAAGGGCGTTATAGAGTGCTGGAGTATTAGGTTGAATAGTTTTGCTAACGGTGTAGCCAAAATTAACTGAGCATTTATTAGAGCTTCATTTGAGATGTTGTCGGGACCTGGACATTTTTCTTTTTTTAGTTTCTTTATAGTTTCAACCACTTCGGATTCGTTGATCTCTATGAAGTCATTAAGTTGGCATTCTTTATCGTTATAATATGATGTTGTTATCGTGTTAGTATTGTCACTATACAGATTAGTATAAAACTCTGTAGCCGTAGTTACAATGTCTTTTTGTTTGTGTATAGATTTGTCCAGGTTTTTTAATTCTTTTATCCAGCGATTATTTGTACGAAGTGTTTTAAATGGTTTCTTCGTGCTACCAGAAAGCTGTAGTTGGCTCATTTTAGTGTCTTGTCTGTATTTTGAGTAGTCACTTTTTATATATTTATTAATTATTTTGTACAAAGCAGAGAGTTCGTTTTTCATAGCACGAGTTTTGTTCTTGGTTGATTGTAGTGTTTTTCTTCTTTGTAGCAGTTTTACTGTTTTCTCTTGTAATATTTTGTGTTTTTGCTTACTTCTCTTGGTATGTGCAAGTTGTTGGCTTTCTAAAATAGCGTTACTAATGGTATCGTAATAGTTTTGTATCATATCCCTTGCTTGTTGATTTGATAGCACAGGTAATGTAGATTTAAGATGGTTCTTATAAATTTCTATTTGCTTTGCACTATTGAATTGACAAACTGGTTTATTGGTAAAACGCGCTCTGCTTGGTTTATGTTTAGATATTTTTACTGTACCTCTGATGGCGCGATGGTCAGATGGGTAGTTCAGGTTTGAGACTTCGAAGTTTGTAAATGATCGAATTTGGTTCGTGAGAATGTAATCAATCTCGTTTTTATGTCCATTCGGCGACTTCCAGGTCCATTTCCGGTTTGGTTTTTTCTTGAAGCAGGTATTTACTATTGTTAGCTTGTGTATAAGTGCAAAGTCAACAAGTTTCTGTCCTCTGTTTTCCTTGTGCCAAAGCCGTGTTCTTTCACGACCAATTCCTGGTATTTTTTTGATGTGCCCACCTTCGCGTTGAAGTCACCCATAAGTATGACGTGTTTGTGCGCCGTTTTTAATGCTTCCTCAATTGACTCATATGATTCGTCGATATCCGTTTCTTTTGCATCTGACGTAGGAAAGTAGACTTGATGAATGGATATCGTATGACCTCCTATGTCTATATTGAGTATGTCTAAACGCTCCGATATACCAATAAAGCTTTCTATGTTATTTTTTATCTCCTTGTTTATTATGAAACCTACTCCGTATTGACCTGCTGTCTGTCCTATATAGCAAACAATAAAGTTATCATATTCTTTAATTTCACAACCTTGACGTCTTACCTCTAAATTCCCATTATATCATAGTTTATAGCGCTTAAACAATTTTCTAATTATAATTGTCGTTTGTATGTTGATAGAGTCTTGACATTGAATGTAAGTATTTTGAGTAAGCAATTTTTATTGTTGCTTGGTGTTATAGTTTTCTTTGGAGGGTTGTGGTCATAATCCTCCACGGTGACCAACCGGGTTGGAGGATTTGTTATGTTATGTTTCGTTGAATAGCTGTTTGTTGGGTTTATACGGAGAGGAGCAGCTGTTTGCTACGCATTACTTTTTGTAGTTTCTTGTCCCTGTGCTGTATTTTTTGTAAGGAAATTTAGCATGCTCGGTTTGTTTACTCCTTCGGTAATGCTGTTAGATCTTCTCAGTGATATCTCTTGATGTTATGGCTTATTTTTTTGTTTGTCTGTGTAATTCTTCCTTTTGACATTTTTTCTGTGAATTTTGATGGCGATGCAGAAAACTTTCTTTTGGATGTTTGTTTAGGTATGACTAGTTTGTCATATTTTCGGAAAGCCATGTTGCCATTTTCTCTCCCTATTTTCAGCTGTTCTTGTAATTGTCTTCTTTTTTCTAGGATCTGTTTTGGGTAATCTTCCTTCATATAGTAGCACGTGTCGCGCAGTGCTTTTTTCTGTTTCAATATATTTATCTTAGTGCTGAGATTTGAGAAGGATATCAGAGTAGGTCGTGGTTTATCGCCCTTTTTTCCTAGCCTTCTAACTACTTGTAGATCGGCATCTGTTAATTTGATTGAAAAGTGTAGGTCTAACCAATTGAGCATATGTTTTTGTAAGGTTTCGTATGAAGATTCCAGTTCTTCGATACCGAAAATAACTATGTTTCTTTGTCTCGCCTGTTTTTCTAGGAAGTAGATCCTCTTCTCTTGGTTGTCTACTATCTCCTTGAGTTTCACATATTTCTCTTCCAAAGCAAGAAGTTTTTCCTCTAATATCCTGTTGATGTTTTGTGTGACCTGTTCTGTTACCTTCAATACATTTCATCCATGATTATTTTCGAATTAATTTTATAGTTTGTTTTTTGTAAGTTACACCCTCTAGTGGCGGCGATGCTCTGCAAGATGGCTTAACCGGTTATAAAAGGCGTTTGTACTTGGGCTGCTCGCTCACTACTGACTGTTTATTGTCTAAGATGGCCTCACACACGGCGTGTTTACACAAGACAGCAGCAAATTTGCTTTGACCCGCGCGATGGTGTTTGTACTTGGGCTGCTCGCTTACTACTGACAGTTTGTTGTCTAAGATGGCCGCACACACGCCGTGTTTACACAAAACAGCAGCAAATCCGCTTTGACCCGCACGATGGTGTTTGTACTTGGGCTGCTCGCTCACTACTGACAGTTTATTGTCTAAGATGGCCTCACACACGCCGTGTTTACACAAAACAGCAGCAAATCCGCTTTGACCCGCACGATGGTGTTTGTACTTGGGCTGCTCGCTCACTACTGACAGTTTGTTGTCTAAGATGACCGCACACACGCCGTGTTTACACAAAACAGCAGCAAATC
Source organism: Ctenocephalides felis (assembly GCF_003426905.1). NCBI lineage: Eukaryota > Metazoa > Arthropoda > Insecta > Siphonaptera > Pulicidae > Ctenocephalides > Ctenocephalides felis. The sequence continues at coordinate 21,179 of NW_020537007.1, forward strand.
CGCTTTGACCCGCACGATGGTGTTTGTACTTGGGCTGCTCGCTCACTACTGACAGTTTATTGTCTAAGATGGCCTCACACACGCCGTGTTTACACAAAACAGCAGCAAATCCGCTTTGACCCGCACGATGGTGTTTGTACTTGGGCTGCTCGCTCACTACTGACAGTTTATTGTCTAAGATGGCCTCACACACGCCGTATTTACACAAAACAGCAGCAAATCCGCTTTGACCCGCACGATGGTGTTTGTACTTGGGCTGCTCGCTCACTACTGACAGTTTATTCAGACAGTTTCTTAATAATATTTATAACTTCCGCAACAGTTACTATCTCTATTTTGTTATTTTTGTTATAAGTATTGTTTATATATTGCCTTACACTGGAACTAACAGTCTGTTCAAAAGCATTTTGGGTAATAGAAAGATTGTACTGATGTGCTAATTCGAAGTTAGATGCTAAAATTTCGGCCTTTTGTTCGGGTGTTGTTGCAAAGTTATTGGAATTTGTATGTAAATATGGTATCGGAGCAAAAGTTTGGGTCAGTATTTTTGCAGTGTACCAAATTTTATTTGGATAATAGTTAATATTTGTTAGTTTATCAGCCCATATAGTAATTATTCTAGTAAGCCTGTTTAAATGTTCTTTGCGGAACGTGGCACCTGATTTTTGCCACAACTTTTTAATTTGATTTTTTAATTTAATTTTGGATATAATTTCCAAAGGTAAACTAATTGTTTGCGTTGAAGTGGACTTTTGCAATGGAATGGTTTTACTTATGGCATCAGTAATAGTAGTTGTTAGGTGTTCTACAGCTTGATCTATACTATCATTGTTGTCGATTTGTCTGTTGTGACATATATTAGCATTTATTATTTTCTTATAGAGCAGCCAATTGGCTTTATTATAATCTAAAACATTCTTGTAGGATTGAGGATTGTCGTCAAGTGGGTTAAAGATACTTATAAAAACTGGATTATGATCTGAGTTAAATAAAGATTTGGTTATAGGTTCAGAAAGAATAGATAGGTTTTTTGTAAAGGTTAAATCTATTGTACTATGGTCTTGATTTGGTATCGCAGAAAATCTAGTTGGAGTCTGAGGAAAATGTAGTTGAATGGTATTATGGTTTTTGTTTAAGTACTTAAATAGTTTGAGTCCATTTGTATTATTATATTTACAATTCCACATTATGTGTTGCGCATTAAAATCACCAGCTACAATAACTCTTGGATTTAAGTTAAATATTTTATGTAAGTCTGCATGCAATAGTTTTGCATGCAGAACATATATGGAGACAATAGTTATTTCACGTCCTCTATTGAACACATTTATAGCAGTGATTTCAGAGTGTTTTACAGATAGTAACGGTAGTTCTTCATGTCTGATACAAGCTTTTATAAATATTGCCGTACCACCTCATCCTGTCATGTTTCTGTCATTCCGGTATATTTTGTAGTCGTTCATGTATAATTTGCCAGTGGGTTTTAAGTGAGTCTCATTTATTAATACGATGTCTAAGTCCATTGTAACGATCGTTTGTCTGAGTTCATCAATGTTATTTTTCATTCCATTTGAATTAAAAAAACATTATTTTTATTCCATACTTGTCAATTTGGGCATTTAGTAAGAAAGTTTAAAATTGTAGTATATTTTTCATTGTATGTCATGTTAGTATTTATAGTCTTTGTAAGTGCATAAAGTTCCCTGAAAATTTTTATTACCTCAGGATCTGAAAAAAGCAACTTGATTTGACTAACTGCAGCAAAAATGCCCTCGGTGGAGTTAAAATCAGGATCTTGATTCGATGAAAATGATGGTGTACTTCTTTGTTCAGGAATAGCTTGAAATTTTGGTAGTTCCATCTGGATAGTGTGTCTGGCATCTCTCGGCTTCAGCGTTTCAAAATAGCTTTTTGTCATAGGTTTAGGTTCAATAGCTGCATGAATCTGTTATTTTTAGCCTTGTAATTTAGTAAGGATGTACACTTTGAATAGTTTGCTGGGTGATAGTCTTTACAAATGACGCACTGAGGCTTTTCTTCTGATGATTTTTGGCAGCAGCACCAGGAGGATGGTTTTTTGGGCATTTAATGCATCTATATTTCATATCACACGAGTAAGACGTGACCTGACTATAATTTTTTTTTATCTTCTTGTAATAATACTTACAAATATTCTTTAAAATAAACTAGCATCTAATAACTTTGAAATATCACTACACTCTTGCACTTTCGGGTCGTATACTTCAGAAACGATCTGCCTCTTCAGTTCAGCTCAGCTGTGCCTCTAGCTAGCTCAGCAGCTAATAGACTGGGGCAGTATGGAGGAATAACGCAGCGAGTGTTAAGGGTTCTTAAGGCTGGTATCAAATGTTGAAATTATCAATTGTCATATAAAGCTTGGTTGCACTATCCACTGCGCCAGTGGTAATAAACTAACTGATAAAGTTTATTGCAAGTTTTTGTATGTAGACAGCAAATTGCCAAGACATCACAATAATTTCTTGAAATCATGTGATATTTCCGTGAAAATTCAAGCCACAAAATTTAGATCAAAATTCTAACGCATAAATGGCTATAGTTTATTGTAATTTTTAGTGACATTCAAAAGTCATACATGGTCATTTTTTTATGAAACATCCCTTGTGGGGATCGAACCCACGACCTTTGGATTAGAAGTCCAACGCTCTATCCACTGCGCCAAAGGGTCCTCAGCCTGACAAAAACTTTTGTTTACATTGTTTATTAAATATTATATCTGATATTGACAGTGTAAAAAAAAACTTACAGATATATGTTATTAATTAGGTATAATAATAATCCGTTATTTTGTTCATGAACTACATATTTGTTAGTGACATGGAACAACTACGTCAGCCCAGAATCGAACCCGGATCAAGTGATTGAAAGGCAACTATGCTGACCATTGCACCACCAACGCTTAGCAATTTTACCTCCATTCTGTCGTAGCATCTCAGCAGTTGTATAACCTTGAGTTGGTATTATTTTGGACCTTTGATTACCGGCGAGGGCGTAAAATATTTACATTTTGATCAAAAGCAAATTGATCAGCCAAAATACTTGAGAAAAAAATTGTAATTTTTTTTACTAATACAATATGTGATACACTACATATCAAAAGACACTTAGACATGGTGAACTGATAATACTCCACACAAAATTCACTGCGTATAGGTACTCTTTGTGAGTATGTTTATTTGATCGCTAGATGGACTTGTCTCATTTAAACCGACATATGCCATTTGATAAGTTACCTCGAAAAATAGTTCAGGAATAGCTTGGCTCGGTGTGAAGCATTCTGTCGGCAAGGAACTTAAGAGGTCGAGTTCATACTTAGAGATATTCTGAAGTATACGACCCGGAAGTGTAAGAGTGTAGTGAAATTTAAAGTTATTAGAGGCTAGTTTATTTTGAAGAATATTTCTTAAGTATTATTACAAGAAGATAAGAAAATCTATAGTCAGGTGGGTGTCCCCACACAGAGTTTCCTAGGCATAAGCCTAGGAAATCTATCAAAAGGCTTGAAATCAAAAGTAACAAACAAACAATGGTACGAAGTAAAAAGAATAAAAAAGAAAACAGGTACCAGTCCTTACTGACCGAAGTGATATGAATACCGACCTCGAACTAGAAGAATTTACAAAGGTTAAGTCAAGAAAGCGTGGCCAAAAGCAAGAATCAATGGAAATCATACAAGGGAATAATGACACGAAACCTATAGAAGTAAAGGTACCACCCGATAATAGTAAAACATAACTTAGATCTCAGGGCCGTAAACTACATCCGAGATGTTACGAAAGTTATTTTACCATACAATATATTAAAACGCATACCCATAAAACATATACTAAGACACTAGTAGATCATAACAAGATAAAGAGTACATTAAGAGATTGCAGTTACCAATTTTATACGTATTCCCTGGAGAACAACAAAGAAAATCATCACGAACAAGCTTACATCTAGCAATTACTGAATTAGAGGTATTTGAATTACTGAGTGTACGACGTATCCTGTGTGCAAAAGGTCATACAATTAAAGAAAACCTATTCTGATGGACAAAACATAATCACTACCCAATTTATATAATATGCTTGACAAATCGCAAGACATGTCAAAAGTAAAAGAAATCACGAACTTAAATGGTCACATTATTAAATGGGAAATGTATAAGCCAAATTTCAAATTCCTACAATGTCATAAATGTTTAAGTTTTGGACATACGTCTTACTCGTGTGATATGAAATATAGATGCATTAAATGCACAAAAGCACATTCTCCTGGCTGCTGCCAAAATCATCAGAAGAAAAGCCCCAGTGCGTTAACTGTAAAGACTATCACCCAGCAAACTATTCAAAGTGTACATCCTTACTGAATTACAAGGCTAAAAAACAACAGATTCATGCAGCCCATTGAACCTAAACCTATGACAAAAAGCTATTCTGAAACGTTGAAGCCGACAGATGCCGGACACACTGTCCAGATGGAACTACCAAAATTCCAAGCTATTCCTGAACAAAGAAGTACACCATCAATTTCATCGAATCAAGATCCTGATTTCAACTCCACCGAGGGCATTTTTGCTGCAATAAGTCAAATTAAGTTGCTTTTTTAGATCCTGAGGTAATGAAAATTTCAGGGAACTTTATGCACTTTACAAAGACTATAAACACTAACATGACATAATACAATGAAAAATATACTACTACATTTTAAACTTTTTACTAGATGCCTAATTGACAAGTATGGAATAAAAATAATGTTTTTTAATTCAATGGAATAAAAAATAACATTGATGAACTCAGACAAACGATCGTTACAATGGACTTAGACATCGTATTAATAAATGAGACTCACTTAAAAACCCACTGACAATTATACATGAACGACTACAAAATACCGGAATGACAGAAACATGACAGGATGGGTGGTACAGCAATATTTATAAAAGCTTGTATCAGATATGAAGACTCCGTTATTATCTGTAAAACACTCTGAATTACTGCTATAAATGTGTTCAATAAGGACGTAAAATAACTATTGTCTCCATATATGTTCCTTCTGCAAAACTATTGCATGCAGACTACATGAACTATTTAACAACTTAAATCCAAGAGTTTTGTAGCTGGTGATTTTAATGCGCAACACATAATGTGGAATTGTAATATAATAACACCAAACGGACTCAAACTATTTAAGTACTTAAACAAAATCATGATACCATTCAACTACATTATCCTCAGACTCCAACTAGATTTCCTGCGATACCAAATCAAGACCATAGTACAATAGATTTAGCCCTTACAAAAATCTATCTATTCTTTCTGAACCTATAACCAAATCTTTATTTAACTCAGATCATAATCCAGTCTTTATAAGTATCTCTAACCCACTTGACGACAATCCTCAATCCTACAAAAATTTTTTAGATTATAATAAAGCCAATTGGCTGCTCTATAAGAAAATAATAAATGATAATATATGTCACAACAGACAAATTAACAATAACATGATAGTATAGATCAAGCTGTAAAAACCTAACATACTATTACTGATGCCATAAGTAAAACCATTCCATTGCGAAAGTCCACTTCAACACAAACAATTAGTTTACCTTTGGAAATTATATCCAAAATTAAATTAAAAAATCAATTAAAAAGTTGTGGCAAAAATCAGGTGCCACGTTCTCTCAAAGAACATTTAACAGGCTTACTAGAATAATTACTGAGGACATTAGGGTTTATCGTAATAAAATATGGGCTGATAAACTACAAATATTAACTATTATCCAAATAAAATTTGGTACACTGCAAAAACTGACCCAACTTTTTGCTACCATACCATATTTACATACAAATTCCAATAACTTTGCAACAACGCCCGAACAAAAGCCGAAATTTTAGCATCTAACTTCGAATTAGCACATCAGTACAATCTTTCTATTGCTCAAAATGCTTTTGAACAGACTGTTAGTTCCAGTGTAAGACAATATATAAACAATACTTATAACAAAAAATCACAAAATAGAGATAGTAACTGTTGCGGAGTTATAAATATTATTAAGAAACTGTCTAATAAGAAAGCTCCAGGACCAGATGGTATACAGAACTTAGCAGTTAAACAGTTACCTATTAAAGCTATTATTC
>NW_020537008.1:0-16774 GCF_003426905.1 Ctenocephalides felis
TTGATATATTCAACTTAATTTAAATCCTAATTAAAATTTATATCTTGCCCGTTTATACTTAACTAATGCAAAATAGGTCAAACCTTCAAATTTTAATAAATGTTTTCTAAATATTGTATGCCATTCAATTATTCACATAACAAATTAAATTAATATTTTTTAATGTTTGCCCTTGAAAATATAATTTGTGCAAACAAAAAATTAGCCACAACAAAATATATATAGTATATATATTATATATATATATATATATATAATATGAATGCATTGCCCCCATCGATTTGTGCCAAATGCAAGCACATATAAATGACATAAATTTGTGAAACGCATTTTGTGGGTGTTGTACATGAGGCACTTCGAAAGATGTATTTCTCAGGTGTTGCACAATAAGACGCATATATTTGACACTTTAGCACATAAGCCAATATTATTCGACTTGTGAATAAAAAAATATGGTTTCAAAATATTAATTTTCTACCACATAGAACAAATGTTTTGCATTTGTAAGCTATTTTTATCACGTAAATTAGGTTGACATTGTGCAACGCAGACAATGTTTTAAAATAAAAAATTAGTGCAATATTAAACAGTACAATCGTCGCTGATTTGTTTACTAAGAAATCTAAATGAATCAATTGTGTAACCACAATGCAGGTTATAATAAAATATTTATTGTTCTGATTGGCAAACCAATTTTTGCAATTCAAGTATATGGCCTTATTACTAACGATTTACTCTTTTTAAAATTATACCACATTACAGTTAAGTTTGCAATAATTTTATCCAAATCGGGTAAAATGTTATGGTTGTTATATGATATTTCAAAATAATTAGCAAGAGTTGAAAGAAAATATTCATTATTTTTTATACGTTTCGAGACTTGATGTGTGCCATCATTCAGCAAATCAAACAGGACAAAAACAAAAACTTAGGACAAATAAAATTAGTTAAATTCTTTTTTTTGAAACTTTAATAAGAAAATTTAACACATAACTAAAAATTTTGAATCAAAAACACAGCAGATGACATGATTTCTCTTTGCAGAAGTGAGAAAAACAGTACAGATTTGACATTAAAAAAAATTGTTTTTGTCCTGGTCAATTTTCTGAATGATGACACACATCAAGTGTGAAAAACGTTTAATGAATAAAGAATGTTTTTCTTTTAACTCTTTTTAATTATTTCGACAAATGAGCTACTAAATACTTTCAAACATGTTTCAATGTGTAAAAAGCTATCAAAATATATAAAATAATGAAATATTGTCATATAATAATTATCAAAATTACATATTTATATATTACATTATACTTAGAATTCCAACTGGATAATAAAATATATAAGTTTAAAAAAGCTTTATTTGAACTGTTACTATTTGAACACAACTCTGTTTTATTTGAAAACATTATTTTATTTATATCTAGTCTTTTTTATTTATGTAATTTTCTATGTTTTTCCTAGTTCCTAGAACATGTTACATTAGTATTCGAAACATAAATAAATATTTTTATTTGTTTTTTATTTGAACGACGAATTGGCTGCAATCATCATTTTTAAGAATGTTTCAACATCGAACAAGCATATGTTGTTGGTTAAATATGCACACATCATATATATATATGTATATAATATATATATATATATATATATATATATATAATTATATTACATTGTAATATTTATTATTACAATGTCATAAAATTAACGCGCCTGTATGTTCGGTACGGTGAAATCTCTGAACATTTTTCATTATAAAAATTAGTTGCAATTATATGTCATGTGTGCATATGTAAATATGATTTTAACATATATCTATCCAAAAATGACGAGCATTTTTGATTTGCTCGGCATTCGTTTGTAAGGTCATTGGTTCTCTTGCATCGAGTAGTATGTAATATTTTGGGCGAGACATGCAAGGACATTCTATTCAAGATAATGTGTTTATAGATGCGAAACTAATTGTGAGTTTAAGATCGCAAACAGATCATTTTTCAATGAAATAGTTAAGTGTAAGTTATTTATTTTCATTTGAAATACACGGTAATTAATTTAATTCGTTCTAAAATTATTTTTAACTTTCCGTATGAAGTTATAGTAATCGCAAAAAAAACGAAAATGATATTTTTTACATATCCTAACGTATGTGTGTGTTCGGACAAAAATTTTCGTCGACGATTTCGGAACACGGATCAACCGATTTGAATAATTCGAAAACATTCGATTCGTATTGATGGGGAGACGTGCTGAGTAGTTTTTGGCAAAAGGCCGGTCGGAGCATCCTATTTAAATGATTTAAAAAATATTCTATTGCATTGACAAAATGAAGTACTGATTATATTTTTGGGGAGGCAGGTCTAGATTCAATAAATAAAACAAAAAATAATAATTTTAGCAACCAAAAATGATCATTAGACATATGCACATCAAATTAATAGATATTTTATAGAGATTTCATTAATAAGTATTAATTTTGTTTACATTTCTATGGGCTTAGTACCAATGTTCATCCGTTGATTGCGAGGCGGCGCTTAAGCGCTTTGATATTTCGGCTTTAAAATAGCTACGCAACGCGATTGCTTTAAAAAGTTCAAAATTTTGAAACACTTGAAAAAACTTGAAATTTAAAATTTATTTTTGAAAAAAGTCAGATTTGTAAAAAAATTTCAAATTACTCAAAAATCTACTTTCTACTTTCTAAATTTTAAAAAATGTTGAAGCTTTTCAAAAAAAAAATCAGTACGGGAAGTTCCAGCAATTTGCCTCAAGGCACGATGCCATGCATCACTAGTTCTGTTTGCTTTTCCTCATTATCTCAAACGTTTGATTGCTATAATTAATTCTATTTTTATGATTTCACAAATTCGATTGAACATATAAAAATATTTTTAATTTATTCTTTTTCAATCGACATTTACTTTTCTATACTGATCATACATGACCATAATGATAATGCAGGCGCGAAAAACAACTTTCCTACAGGTTTCGTTACAATTGTAAAGTTTATTTGCATTGTGACGACGTAATTAACTGTGTACCTGTCTCAAGCGAGGAAAATAAGTGCGTTTTATAAAGTATTCGACCAATAAGCAATATATATATACACTACGATTTGCATTTATTGTGCAAATATGCACAATACTTGTCATCTGATGAAACATTGTACCGAACAGGTTTATTTTACTCATTGCACATGTTGGCGAATAAAAAATTAATAGTGAAAACTTGATTTTAAACTTTATTGGAATATTTTATTAGTAAATGATATATATATATATATATATATATATATATATATATATATATATATATATATATATATATATGATCGACCTTTTTATCCGCGGATCTTTAAGCCCCGCTCTACCCTATATGAAATAAGTAACATATTTATTGGCTGCTAAATAGTTAATTATGATTAATAATTTTCCTCTATATTTGAATATTTGCTTTTTTATAAGAGATAAAAAAACATTTATTCTAATTGTAATATAAATTAGAGTTTGTTTATTTTATTAGTTGTGCTTCATATTTTATTCACTCATAGTTGCGGAAATTGAAATTCATATAATAAAATAACAATTGGTATTGTTCGAATCTAATATTATAGGCATTAAATATGATCTATTATTACATTTTATATGAACCATTATTTATTACATTTAATAATGCTTTGGTTAATTTGTACACCTTCGAGAATTTTAAGAGCGGCGGCTAAAAACCGTATCGTCCTTGCGAATTTATAATTCTTTGTTTAGTTTCATATTATAATGAAATTACTATTTATCACGTAAAATTCAGACCTTCACTTTGTACTGTGAATGAAATGGCACTAGGCAAGGTTAATAGATAATAATGAATCAACAACTGCATTAATTTACGCTTCAGATGCTCATGAATAAATTATATGTTTTTGTTAATGATATTTTTTCCTCATTTGGTTCTGTTCTGATTTTGATAGACTTCCTAATATTAAAGCTAATTAGACAAATTTACTAATTCGCAATATAGATAATTATTTTAAGCTTAGTGTCATATTTTTATTCTATTTGACTTTTCAGTTACAACGAAACGTTTTAATGTATAGATATATTTATTACAAAAACCAAATATATTTTGTTTTCATTTCTACTAACAAAATGCTCTTTAGAAGGTGCCGAACGATATGCTTTTCATATACCGATTAACACTCATAACATTGCCGCTGTTTAATTTCAGATCTGTTGAAAAATATATTGCATTTTATGTATTATATTAGACTTCGTTTGAAAATTAATTTTATAATAAACGAATGTTACCAATCGTTTTAAGTCGCCTTTTTATTAGTATCATGTTAGAATATAATTAGTGCATATCCTTTTATTGACATTCTCTAGCCTTGTTTAAAATTTACTTATGCGACAGATTTTTTTTTTTGCATTAGAACTTTTTCTCATTTTGTGTATGAAATAGGTTATAAGTTAAGTTTATTTCGGTCTAGAATTTAAAAAAATCAATTTATTTTCTATTATAGATATTTTTAAAATTTAACTGTTCAAGAATAAGTGTACAAAATGATTTTTAAAAATTTTAATTATTTCTGTAAATATAGCTGTTTGACCACGATAATCTTCCTCCAGTTTCTCTCGAAACTGTCTATTTTGATACGATACCCACGATTTCTCAACTTCTACTGCACTCATTTATTTGAAAATTTGACAGTCTTTTTTCTATAGATTTCTCTTCAATGTGAAATGCGATTATTCACAAATTCCGATTTTTTACTATATATATTTTAAAAATCCAGAATATCAAAAAAAAATTTTTTCAGGCCATCTCTATTTTGAGAAAAACAAGTTATTTTAACATGCCCGTATTGCGCACAATAGGGACATTATTTTAGATTAATAATATATACATACATTTTGTTTAGATCATTGGAGAGCTGAAATAATGGATGCTTTATCACATTTTAAAATCAAAACTAATTATCAAAATATCAATTAATATTAATAACTCAAACTAACATTAATTAATAACTTGTAAAAAGAAGTATAGTAAAAATATTGTTGTTTTTTCTACGGGGTTTCAAAAATTGTATAAAATTCACGTCTCTAGACCAGAATACCCCCTTATCATAGTATGTATCCGCGGTTGACCTGTGACATTATTCCGTTCAATTGATACTTTGTTCGTAATAATTGTATCATGAATTTACAATCTATTTTATTCCGGTTATTAATAGTTTTGTGATACTCTGCGGAAGGAATATTGCGAAGGATATTACGATTATCGTATTGAATATTTTATTATTGAAAACGACAATAATCCTATTTATGTTATGTCTTCTGTATCTTATCCGCTTACTGCGATGCCACATATATTGGATATTTCTCATTATATAACGCATCCACAAGATATGCTCGTAGCGAGTAACGCCTTCTTAAACATTTGTTAGCATTTCAGTCGATAGCGTCATAGCGTGAGGCATTTAATTGAAAACGCGTAGATTTATCTATACAAATCGGCCTTTAAATCAGTACTTAACGTAATGCGGCACTTTTGAAACTTCAACATACCTGAATGCAAACACCCACTCCTTCGAGTCTCAAGGATAACAATGCGGCAATTACGCAATCGTAATGTGCATCGCGCTTTATCGTGATTGCTAAGTACATAGCAGGGATTTCCAGATCTCTCACTTTATGCAAAACTCTTAAAACTGATTAAAATTTATTTTTTAATATGATTAATCACTTTGTTGAAATATTCTACTTTTTAAAATAGCTTTATAATTCGATATATTGCATTAAGTCAAGGTTTTGAACATGAGTTTTACAAATGAACTTCATGGATAATGTATTTCATGTTTATCTAAAATGTATTGACTCTTATACTTTGAGGACGATGTGATAAAGCTTTTTATCTTGCAAATATGTCTATTTATACTAGGGTCTGTAGAGTTTTATAAGAAGGGTTCAAAGAGTCTCAAACAAATTCTTTCGTTAGAATTTAATTCATATTCTACAAAAATTCTTTAAAGTAATCATATTCTACAAAAATGCAGTTAAATCTGTCTCTATGACCAAAACAAGCGTGCAAGAGCATTCAAAATTTGGTCATATACCCGAATAATATTATAGAGTATACTATAAAATATTGTACATACATACATGTTTTTCTATAATAAAAATACAGGTTGTTCCTACGACAAAAAGGCGAGTAAAATAAAAGTTAATGTTTTTACCTTAACTTTTGAAGTTTGTTTGAAATTTGTGCCGTGGTAGTTATTTTGTTAATCAATTCACTAGTAAATAAATTGTAATAATATAATCATCATATCGAGATAGGATAGCTGGTTTGATGGCAAATGAGCGTGGTTAGCTAACAAGGAGAACTTCAGGTTTACTTTCTGGGATTTTGAATGAAACTTTGCAAGGTGATAGAGTTGATAGTCAAACCGAACCTTTTAAAATATTATAGGTCTATGAGAAATGATTTATTTACAAAAATTAATTATAGCTAGTTAGCTTTATCAGCGCTTGCTACTACTTTTGTGCTCGGATTCCTAGATAAGAGAGTTAAAAATGACAGGGTTCAAATCAAGTTTTTTATTTTTTAAGTGTATTTTCATGTTTGAATGTTAAATATTGCAAAAATATCACACATACAACAGTTTATAGAGTCCTTAAGACCTCACCGCTGTTCAAATAATTTATAAAAAAAAGTTATTACGTTACTATTCAAAAACAATTAGCATAGAGCCTTTTCAGTAATTACAAAAATTTTCAAAGAAATTGTAAACTTTTTATACATATATTGTCATAAGTAATATATCTAATAATGGAGCATCAGGTGCTACTACTCATGTACCCACAAAAAATTGCACTAAAAATATCTTCCGGAACCAATCGCATCGAAATGGATTCGTTTGTAATACGTGCAAATCCGGAACAAATAATATCTGAAAATAATTTTTAAATTAATTGCTTATTAACATGAAATTATATATTCATTGTGACTTATACTAAAAAGAAAATTGCATATATCATACATTTTGGCTTTCATTGTATATTTAAAAGAAAAATTCTTTGCTTCTTTATGTACTTTTGACACGCGATATTTGTCCTTAGATTTTGAATAAAAATCATTCACAATACTTGTTATCTTAATCCATTTATCATATCGGTCAAGTTCAAATTAATAACAAACATAAAATAGTTAAAAATATATATCTGGAATGTTTGTTTGCTTTATGATTTGACAAAATTATTAGGAAGCATTTTTGATAATTATCTTATTTTCATTTTGTGAAGACACTTACGCTACTCGTAAAAGTGTCTTTACTACATTTACTATAATTTTGATTCAGAATATTTCACACATATTTTTCACAATATATTGTGTTTGATTTGTTGTCCTTGAAAAATGTGCTTTTTTACTCGTATTACAATGTACACTTTGCATATATTACTAGTTTTTGTGCATTAGAATGCAAAACTTTGGTCATTGATGTAAAAGTTATCCTGACAAAAGACCTTTGTATATCTTTAAGTTTCAAACGTTTCTGAACATTTTGGCATACCTTAGAAAAAATAGATGTGTCCGTGTGTATGTGTTCAGATTCAAATTTTCGGCAACGATTTTGTGAACACGGATCAACCAATTTGCATAATTCAAAAAACATTTGATTTGTATTGATAAGAAGACGTGTTGATTAGTTTTTGGTAAAGGTAGGTCGAGCCGTTTCGAAGATACGGGGCAAAAAGTACCAAAAATGGTAATTCAGTTTTTGAGATAACGGAGCGTCCGATTTGTATGATTCAAAAAACATTTTATTTGTATTGACGAAATGAAGAACTGATAAATTGGGAAGGCAGGTCTAGCGGTTACGGAGATTCAATTTTTATTACGAAAATGAAATATAAGAAATTGCCATTTGGTGGTCAAAAATGTTCATTACACATATGCATATCAACTTATTAGATATTTTATAGAGATTTAATAATAAATACAAATTGTATTTACATTCCTATGGGTTCCGTACCAATGCTCATCCATAAGACTACGACGCGGCGCTTACGCGCTTTAATATTTATCACTACGCAGGTAAAGTTCAGAATTTCCAAAATATTTCAAACTACACTTTTCTTTTTTTTTTTCAAAAAAAGTAAATTTTTGTCAAAAAATATTAATTTAAAAAAAAATAATTTTTTTTGGTACGGGAAGTTCCAGCAATTTGCCTTAAGGCACGATGCCATGCGCCCCACTAGTTTACATTTCTATTGGTTCCGTACCAATGTTCATTCCTTGGACTGCGACGCTGCGCTTACGCGCTTCGATATTTGTTTCTACGCAGCTAACACAGCGCCATTGCTTTGAAAACAAATTCAGAATTTCCAAAATATGAAAAAATCTCTAATTTTTTTGAAACATTTCAAAATTTTCAAAAATCGAATTTTTAAAAGTTCTAAAAAATAGATATATTTTTTAAATTTAAATTTTTGATACGGAAGTTCTGGTGATTTGCCTTGAGCCACGATGCCATGCACTACTAGATCCGATTCAGGTTACCTAAATCACTGTCCTATAAAATTATGTTATTGTGTAATTGAGAAAAGTATTTATTATGCCAGCGTTTCGTAATGTTGAAAATGAATCAGTTCATATTCATCGTGCTGGCTACACACATTTCATTGTAACACGTGTCATAAAAGTGCATGTCGCAAATATTTTATCTAGATGTTTGTAATGTCATTATTGCGTTATCTTTGCAATGTTGCGCGATTTGTACATCCCTGTCCGCCGTATAAGATATTTCATGCTAGCTCATGGACATTGCGTCCTTGACATTCGAAACACTACCGCTAGAGCATACAAACATAGATTAGCATACATACAAAATGCTTCGAGTGATACGATTTGATAAGCAAGGCTATGGACGCGGAGTTTGATGATTTCCACGACCCACGACCTGTGCCACCATAAAGGCCAAACACTTTTACGCAAGAACTTTCTAGCCTAAAACTTTTTCCTTATTTTTTCATTTCTGTTTAGTGTTTCTTTTAGAGGCGGTTGAACTTACTTGCTCTTTAAACTATGCCATAATGATGCAGTACTGTAGTACGTTAACTCGTAAAGAATTTTGATATACGTACGCTGAATGTAAACAATTAGTTACTTTGAAATTTATTTTGCAGGAAGTTTTATGTTTAAGAAACTATCAGCAATAATTATTTAAATAAATTATTTAATTTTGAAAACTAATGGTGCCTTAAGGCACCTATCAATTTTTGAGAATTATCCATTTTTTGAGATTTTGTTAAAATTTAGTTTTTTTTTTTTGAAAATTTTGAAAATTTAAAAAATTTGAGACTTTGAAAAATATGAAGAAAAATGTCAACCTTTCATTTCATGTCTTTAAACCCATTCAAGTCGTTTGATACATACTGTCGAATTGTCGAGGACATATTTGTTTGAATTATATAAGTGAACTTTTAACAATATAAATCTTGCTTTAAAGTAAATTTTAATAGTTTACTTTTTCTGAGAATTATCCATTTTTTTGAGATTTTGTTAAAATTTAGATTTTTTTTTTGAAAATTTCAAACGTTTGAAAAATTTTAGACTTTTTGAAAAATATATAGAAAAATATCAACCTTTCATTTCATGTCTTTAAACCCATTCAAGTCATTTGATGCATACTCTCGAATTGTCGAGTACATATTTGTTTGAATTATATTAGTGAACTTTAAACAATATAAACCTTGCTTTAAAATAAGTTTTAATAGTTTGCTGTTTTGAGAATTATCCATTTTTTGAGATTTTGTTAAAATTTAGATTTTTTTTTTGAAAATTTCAAACGTTTGAAAAATTTGAGACTTTTTGAAAAATAGAAAGAAAAATGTCAACCTTTTATTTCATGTCTTTAAACCCATTCAAGTCATTTGATGCATACTGTCGAATTGTCGAGGACATATTTGTTTGAATTATATAAGTGAACTTTAAACAATATAAATCTTGCTTTAAAATAAGTTTTAATAGTTTGCTTTTTTTGAGAATTATTCATTTTTTGAGATTTTGTTTAAAATTTAGTTTTTTTTTGAAAATTTGAAAAATTTGAGACTTTGAAAAATATGAAGAAAAATGTCAACCTTTCATTTCATGTCTTTAAACCCATTCAAGTCATTTGATACATACTGTCGAATTGTCGAGGACATATTTGTTTGAATTAATAAGTTAACTTTAAACAATATAAATCTTGCTTTAAAATAAGTTTTAATAGTTTGCTTTTTTTGAGAATTATCCATTTTTTGAGATTTTGTTAAAATTTGGATTTTTTTTTGAAAATTTTAAACGTTTGAAAGATTTGAGACTTTTTGAAAAATAGAAAGAAAAATGTCAACCTTTTATTTCATGTCTTTAAACCCATTCAAGTCATTTGATGCATACTGTCGAATTGTCGAGGACATATTTGTTTGAATTATATAAGTGAACTTTAAACAATATAAATCTTGCTTTAAAATAAGTTTTAATAGTTTGCTTTTTTTGAGAATTATTCATTTTTTGAGATTTTGTTAAAATTTAGTTTTTTTTTTGAAAATTTGAAAAATTTGAGACTTTGAAAAATATGAAGAAAAATGTCAACCTTTCATTTCATGTCTTTAAACCCATTCAAGTCATTTGACACATACTGTCGAATTGTCGAGGACATATTTGTTTGAATTAATAAGTTAACTTTAAACAATATAAATCTTGCTTTAAAATAAGTTTTAATAGTTTGCTTTTTTTGAGAATTATCCATTTTTTGAGATTTTGTTAAAATTTGGATTTTTTTTTGAAAATTTTAAACGTTTGAAAGATTTGAGACTTTTTGAAAAATATAAAGAAAAATGTCAACCTTTCATTTCATGTCTTTAAACCCATTCAAGTCATTTGATGCATACTTTCGAATTGTCGAGGACATATTTGTTTGAATTATATTAGTGAACTTTAAACAATATAAATCTTGCTTTAAAATAAGTTTTAATAGTTTGCTTTTTTTGAGAATTATCCATTTTTTGAGATTTTGTAACAATTTAGATCTTTTTTTTGAAAATTTTAAACGTTTGAAAAATTTGAGACTTTTTGAAAAATATCAACCTTTCATTTCATGTCTTTAAACCCATTCAAGTCATTTGATACATACTGTCGAATTGTCGAGGACATATTTGTTTGAATTATATACGTGAACTTTTAACAATATAAATCTTGCTTTAAAATAAGTTTTAATAGTTTGCTTTTTTGAGAATTATTCATTTTTTGAGATTTTGTTAAAATTTAGATTTTTTTTTGAAAATTTCAAACGTTTGAAAAATTTGAGACTTTTTGAAAAATATAAAGAAAAATGTCAACCTTTCATTTCATGTCTTTAAACCCATTCAAGTCATTTGATGCATATTGTCGAATGTCAACCACATATTTGTTAGAATTATATAAGTGAACTTTAAACATTATAAATCTTGGTATGGAACCCATACAAAAAGAAACAAAACTTGTGCTTGTTATTAAAATCTCTAAAAAAATATCTGATAATTTGATGTGCTTTATGTTCAATGATCAGTTTTAACTGCTCGATAGCATTTTTTCCAACTTTTTTTTGGATCTTCAAATCCAACGGACCTGCCTTCCCTAAAATTGATCTGAATCTTTATCACATCAATACAAGTGAAATGTTTTTTTTCAATCATTCAAAGAGGACTGCGTTCTCTCAAAACTAAATTGCCATTTATTACACTTTTTGTCCTTTGTTGCGGCTAGACCTGCCTATACAAATCCTATCAATACGACCCTCATTAATAGAAGTTGAATCCGTGCTCTAAATCGTCCAAGAAAATTTGTATCTGCACATACGCACACATACGTCCATTTTTTCTAAGGTATGCCAAAATGTTCAGAAGACTCTGAAACGTAATGACAAATAAAAAATTTCATTTTCGATTTTTTTGCGATCACTCTAACTTATCTTTCGGGAAGTTGAAAGTTCTGTGACATGTTTTTATAGCTATATATAGATTTGTATTGAAGTTAGTAAAGCCTTTAATGTTTTTTATGATGCTAGAAGCATAGTATGTATGCTCACCAATTTTAATATTTTTCAATGTTCGTATTAAATTGTCTATTTCAATCTTCTTATTGGGTTTTATTATAATTTTATTATTATATATATTAGTTTTATTATAAATTATTTAAACTATGAAAAAAATCTGTGACATTTTATAGTTAGATAAATAGAATGGTTTTCATGAATTTCCAATATAAGGTATTTCACTCACAATTTCACTATTATTATATTTTCAATGTACGTATTAAATTGTCTAATTCAATTTTATTATTTTAGTTTATTATGATTTTAAAGTTGCCGATGCCAGCCATCTTTCCGTTATACTGGATTACCTTCAAATAACTTATTCATTTTTTATTTATGTTGTTGTGTTACTCTCAAATACATAACGAACTAAACTCTTGATTTAAATAAATCAATAAATCTGGTTATCAAAGATACTGTAATATTTTATCAAATGCGTCATACGCGATCATTTTTTTAATTTTTTTTTTTATTTACGTTGTGGATTTTTTTGCTACTGAATGTAATTAATTGGCTGGATATCAGACCAAAGTAATAAATATGTACTGATATTTTTCCATTTCTCAATTTCTCATTTTCAATTCTTCTCCATATTTTTCGCATTTTTTAAAAAAAGAATCTGAATTTATTTTAAAAAATCTGATACATTCCAAACCTATGTGAAAAATAACAGTTGGAAATTGAGATGATCCGTTTTTTTTTGTTGAATATTAACTACGCTTCATAACAAACCGTTCACATATTTTATGTGTATGAATTTTACAATATGTATATATATATATATATATATATATATATATATATATATGTATATGTAATTGTACTATGTATTTTAATGAATATACATCAATCTAAATGGACGAAAGATTTTATAAAAGTATAATTTTAACATATGATTGCCAACCGAGTTTTATATTTTTCATTTACCAATTACTAACTTATAACTATTATATTACTACTAACGTATTCAAGATTTAACATAATACTTGAAACTATCGTTAAAAATAAGCCTATAAAGTTTACATATACAGCTGTCTCCATCATTTTCGCTTTTTTATTACTTTTCTTACAACTTGAAGCAAAGCAAAAGAGTCGTGTAATTCGGTGATATAGGGTGTCTCTATTATTATTAAAATATTAAATTTATCACTTTCATTTGCTAATACATTTTCTTGACTTCTGGCAAAAATAATTAAAATCGTATTATATATTTTTTCGAGTTGTCACAGTTGTTACTTTTTGTATTAGATCTAGAATTCATAATATTTCCATATTAATTTTTAATTTTCCGTAGGGTGAGTTTTAGTAATCGCAAAAAATCGAAAATTAACATTTTTACTTATTTTAACATTTTAGGGGTTTCTGAACATTTTGGCATACATTATAAAAATTGATGTATGTGTGTGTAATATGTATGAATGTATGTATATTCAGAGATAATTTTTCATTCATGATTTTGAGAGCACAGATCAATCGATTCAGAATGATTAAAAACATTCGATTCCTATTGACTGGGAGACGTGCTGATTAGTTTTTGGCAAAGGCAGGTTCGGCCGTTTCGAAGGTATGATGCAAAAAGTGCAAAAAATGGCAAATTAGTTTTTGAGAGATCAGAGCGTCCGATTTGAATGTTTCAAAAAACATTTCACTTGTATTAATGAAATAAAGAATTAAGTTTTTGGGAAAGCAGGTTCAGCGGTTTCAGAGATCCAATAAAAATTAAAGATGATCAATTGATAGATTCAATGGAACTTTGCTATAATAATCTAATGGAAAGTTCAATTCAATAATTTAATTAGTGAAGTTCAATTTGAAATAAACAAATATTTGTATTGTGTATATAATGTAGAGCAGGGATCGGGATACTTTTTTAATCATTAACCCCAAATTATTTTTGTTCAAATTGATATTATCCCATGGCGAAGAAAGATTATTCTCCAACGTAGCAAATAGAGTACATATCCAATTAAAAATATATACTTTTATCCACCAAAAAATTCCATTTTCACATTTGGGGTAATTAACCCCGGTTTACCGACCGCTGATGAAGAGAGTTGGTTGGACTTCTTGCAAGCTCTAGTGCAAGATGGTAATGTGAGTCATAGGCACATGTGGGAATAATCTCAATTTTTTTTGATAATTGAATACTTCATCCGAAGAAAAAAAATAGTTGGTACCTTAAATTAATACATATCGCCGAATTAATATTAATTTTACTTCTAAAGTTGTTTTGAAAATGTAAAGTGCGAAGCACGCTTTATAGTTTCGCCTGTACACAATTTTAATTCAAGCAAGGCAAGCATTGGCGCGCATAGAGGCCGGCCGGCACATGCGAACGAAATTCCGCTGCAGAATACCCTCATGGGCAAATCTAATCGCGGCATTTATTGTCTTTTGAGATGAAATATCATGTGTGCGAACTCAGAGATCCATCAGCGTAATAAATAAAATAAACCTGCGGCGGCAAAAGAGACTTTACAGCTCGCCGCACACCGTTTACTCGGAAATGAAATTTTATAGTTGTTGAGAAGACGTGCTAGGGCGATAGGCTAGGAGCTCATAACGTTCATGTGTCATATTCAATGAAACAATGTCATTATATGGTGATACTTCATTTAACGCCGCAATACAATTAGAATATACGTTATTACTAATTGAAACACTAATTGTCATGACTAGTGATGCATGATTGAGTAGTAATAATTTATGCCTCGTTAAATGAGCATCAGTTAAAGGGTCTTGAACAGAAATTTGTTCTCTATTTTATACATTTTAATTTTTATTCAATAATTGTTGTTTGTTATTTGATTTAGATTACATATAGGTTTTTCAGGTTTTGATCGGATTGTATTATAGTTTACTCGAAAATTTAAATATTTATAAGATATAAAAAAAATAAAAGAACTGAGAAATTTATAGATTGTATGTAAAGTTTAGGAATATTAAAATAAAATGTTTGAAACATTATTTCAAACTAATTAGCAAAATTATAAATTTTACTACCATATATTTAATAATATAGTTTTAATCGAAAATTCGAAGATTTTAATAAAATAATTGGAAAATTTCATAGAAAACAATGAAAAATAAAATGTAAAAGTCAAGTAATAATATCCTAAATTTCAGAAATTTCATATAACGTTCAAAAATATTAATCCGCAAATATACTCTTGTCTAATATAATTTATGTAATATTTTCATTTTTACTTCTCGCTGCCATTAAAGTAGTATTTCCTCAAAATTACTCACATTGACTTACAATTTAAATACATATATGTATTTATAGATTTGTTTCAAATATATCATTTTTTTCGCAAAATACATGAAATAAGTATTAAATATTTAATATGAAATAATTATAAATATTTTTTCAATATTTACCTATTCAAACATAAAATAAATTAAAACTTGGAAAGAAAATTGTATCGCTTGGAAATAAAAAGGAAGTCGAATTGTATCTCTATACAGTATATAGAGAAAATAAGGATTCTTACTTTATCCAGGGCTGATCTGCCCTTGAAAGAAATATCCATTAAGAAAAATTAAAAAAATATATAGTAAACAGTAAAAATATGTAATGGAAAAGTAAAAGTGTATGTAATATGTAAAAAATAAAAAGTAAACATGTATGTAAAAAATATGTATATAAGAAAAAGTAAAAAAAAATACAAAAGGTAGAGACAAGTGCTGATGGAGCTACCGAAAGAACTAAACCGCCTACGTATTCTGCGTGGTCTTTTTTCGCAACAATAATTAATTTTATACTTAAACCTCTTCTCCTAGGCCTATAATATTTTAAGGTTTTTGGTTTGACCATCAACTCTATCACCATGCGAAGTTTCATCAAAATCCCATAAGAGTAAACTGAGGTTCTCCTTGTTAGACCAATGTCATTTACCATTTTGTACTTATCTTACTAGCTATCCAAACAAATAATAAAAATACTTTTGGTACGGCTTCTATTTACTCGCCGTTCCCAGAATGTTATTTTCATATTCCATAAATCTAATGAGTATTATATTTTAAATAGTGCTGATCTTCTTTAATAATAAACCATGTTTAATAAATAAAGTTAATGGATATGATTAATGTAACCTTGAACTTATCAGATTATAAGCATATAATTTATTTATATTGGTATAGAAGTACTCATGCTACGCCTTTCACTTTATCATAGTATTATGTTTTTTTATGAATGTTAAAAATATTATTATTGATAAATCATTGAAAATTGAAGCTGAAATTGAAAATATTTTAATAAGATCTTTTTAATATGTTTTATATATAATATTGTCAATATAATTATGCATTCATATTTGTTGCGTTTGTTTGGCTAATTTCATATAAAAATAAGCATTGTGAATCCATTCGCTATATATTTAAATCCTATCCCTTCAGATTTTTTGCTAAAAAAATCTGAAATCTGACCTTTTTTCAACAATAATTTTTTCAGGAATAAACTGTTAATTTCAATTTTTGGTAACTCCAATGTTACCTCAAAAACTTAAAGTAAGGGTCAAATATAAAAAAAAGTGTCATTAAGAAATTCAACATGACTAGTACACATATCAGTGAGTGAGTTTATATTAGAAATGAAGGAGACGCATAAATGGTAACTTAATTAAGCATTACAATCAACTGGGAATAAATAAATATATCTTCTAAAATGAT
>NW_020537009.1:0-28837 GCF_003426905.1 Ctenocephalides felis
ATGGTTGCATCTCACATTTGTTTTTTATATTATCACAGTGATCAGAATTTAAGAGTCCTATGTGTTTTTATGATTATTTTTAACTTGACTTTGTCGCGTTTTTTCAAAAGCAATCCAACAGGTAAAAGATGCCTTTTTCTATTTCGATGTATTTTATTATTAGAAGTGTTTCGTATGATGATTTCTGATGCAAACAACAATTTTGAGGACGGATTATTTTTACTTGGAAACTATTAATATCTCTGTTTTTAAGTCAAAACAAATGTCTGCAGTCGGTGATTTGAGATCTACTGCTTGACATAAGGATAGTCGTAGTGGGCATCGACCCTGGAACTTCAGAGTGGCATTATTAATACTTTGTTTTTAAGTCAAAACCGAGCAGGTGATTTGTGACTGATACTGCTTTGACATAGGGGATATTCGTAATGGGCATAGAACCTAGGAACTGAGTGAAAGCCCATAGCCTTATTCCTTATCAAATAAATAGCAGGATAGAATTCTGCATCACAAATATCTTGCACCATCGGAACAATTCGTCGTCTTATCCAAAACTTTTCCATCTCACAAAGATGCGATAATGATCTCATCGCGGCAATATCGCATGTGGGACAATCGACAAAAATTACATAACGTGCCTACGGCTTCCCAAGAGCTCTGTGAATAATTGCCGTGTTCGTATTTGAACAATCAGTTATCGGAGTAAGGTCTCCCGCCTTGTCCCGCGCCTTCTCGCCCGATCCGGTCTAATATACAATATGTTCGACATCATATCGATGAGATCGCGCTCGTAATTCAACCCTCGAGGCGACATGTAGGTACCTATATCACAGGGCTCTTCAAAGTAAATTCTATGTGGGTCCGCGGTCAACGCAAAAGCATTCCTGATACTTCCACGAATTGTTTGACTCTGCAGGTTTTTTATCGCTGTTATTCGACGCCCGCCGGAAATTTAACATACTTTTTCGATTAATATGTAAATAGAAGAGTAATTGGGTTTGAAAACACAGTAGGTAGGGCTTAACATCATTTACAATATCAAATTAAATTTAATCCCTCGGTCGATTGATTCGGTTACGCAATGCTCAATATGTAATCATTTGTTTACATCAGAACGATTTATATAGTTAATATTATCCAATAATCAACAGAGATATGATTTTTGTCTTTATATAATGACAATATGGATTTGGCGGATAGAGCTTGTGTCTTTCATCCAGAAAATTCCAGGTTGGTAGCCACTTCAGATAGCCTAATGTCAAGCAGGAGTGATATTGGTTTTCACACGAAATTATGAATAAAAATATATTTCTAAGTGAAAATAGCCTTTTCACAGTTATTGGGTTGTCATCTAAAAAGCCAATTATATTAGTAGTAGATAGGACCCTTATGTTCCGATTGCTATTTAAACAGAAGCATAAAAACTAGGTGCAAGTGGTAGTTTGTCTTAAGGCAAACTGCATTGTACTTCCAATCGGTGTAATAATTGACTTAACCGAATACTAACTCGAATCTGATTTAAATTTAACTTGTAATCTAACTTGTCTAAGTAAATTTTAATTAGTTAACAAATTAGCGTTTGAATTATTCCTTGCAACAAACTGATCACACTTACTAGATTTTTGTTGGTACAGATCTTATCAGATTCCTATTAGGTTTGAACTGGATTCTTGTTTATTAATCATAATATTTTGATTGACTAGTTATTATTAAAAGCAAAAACTTTATTTTTGCAATATACAGTTGAAAAAGTTATATAAATAGCTAAATCCCAATTTTGGTTTATTAACTCAATTATTATACATGTCGGGAAGTTCATGGGACTTGTCCTAATGCAAAATGCCACTTACATCTAGCTAAAAGATGTCTTTATCTACTGAAAACATAGAAAAAACTGGTTGGCGAATGTATATACCAGCTATATATTACTACCATCAATCAAAAAACTATGAAGACTTCTGCTTACATTTAATACGAAATGATAACATAGTAAATCGAGCAAAAGGTAGCATTTTTCATAGAATATCGTTCGTCTTATAAAATTATCTCACCGTGCCAAGATGTGAAAACCCAATGAAGTCTCACACGGCCGACTATCTAGAGATGTGTGACATTTTAAAGAATTGGAAAATGTTACCAAAGCTGCGTTTCTGAAAGTTCACGAGGATAAGGAAAATGAAATGCTTGTGATGGGAGTAGACACACAATTCGATGTGAAAACTATCTTTTGTTTCAAATCTCAAGTAGGCGGTATTTCATTTAAAAAGGTCTTACGTTGTATATTACGTATAATATGAATCTTGAATGTAAAAGGTTGGAGAAAAAAATTTACTATGTAGCAAATGAATTTTATTTTTATGATAAGGTATTTTTTATTTTTTATGGATAATTAAAGTGGTAATGTTGATTGCATAGAAATAAAAATGTATTGTACTTTATAATGCATAATAATGAAATTGTTGGTGTTTTGACATAAATAGTATTAAGATGTTAACATTTACGGGACGGCACCGATTTCAAAACAATCTACTGCATCAGCTGTGAACTTGATTTCATTCTGTATGTTATGCAATTTGTTTGATAAAAATTTGTGGTCATTGAAGGACATACATTTATAATATTAATTTATATTTGATCATTTTATAAAGAATTGTGACGTTCGAAACAATTTCCACAATGCATAGCTGGTTGATTTTTACATGTTTTACAATAAAATGTTGTTTGCCGCCTTCCTCCTGGTGCTTTTCTGTCAGAACAGACAATACAATCCCTTTTTCTTTCTCTCTCGCATTTAGAATATGCCACTGATTAGTCAGTATATTTGTTCTTTTTTTTTTTGCTACGATAATGGTTTGTTTTTTATATTATATTGTCTAATAATTCATTTGTAAAATATAAAGTAAAATAATTTATTGGATGTCTTATATTGCTTGGTATTTGTAGTCGGGGTGTTTGTTTGATGTATGTCAAACTCGATTATTGAAGGAGAATCTGCACATTTGCTAATGTCTTTCCGCTCTTTATTTAATTTGTCGAACTTTTTCTTCTTTTTGTTGGTTGGATAATATCATGATCACATTCATCACTATCTTCGGTTCGAATAGTAATTTTGTAAAATTTGTCTGTATGAACTATGAATGTCTATTTGAAACTGATCTTCACTACTACTTAATTCATAAAATTTACAAGTCGTTTTGCCATATTTAAAAGCGATCGGTCGTTTTAATTTAAAAAAAAGACTATATAGCAAAGAAAAAGGCTAAAAATACTACTAAAATAACTTAAAATTATTTTCAAAATACAACACTGTTTATCACTGCTATATGTAATTTATTCAACTTTTCGATGCAAACTGAGTTATTGTTTATAAAATAGCCTGTGTCTCACAGATTATATTTATCCACTCAGGTGGACAGCCGTCCCCAAAGAGTTAAAATGCTACTCAGCAGTTGACAATATATTTGAAATAGATAATGGGGTTGAAAGCAAAACAAATCAAATATAGTAACCAATATACTATAATTTAACGTCAAGAGTCTTCTTATCCAATCAACCAGTGTTTCCCAAAATTCATCCCTTACCATCCCTTCGATTTCCGCAAAATTTCGCGGACCGTCGCACGAGAACCGCCGGCAGGCAGTGGCAGAGAGCGCGTTTGCAGTCGTTGTATTTTGTTTCGTGTGTCCCATATATCAACGGCGCGCAGATAATGAAAACGTCTGCACACGCCGCGCAATAGAACAGTTCGGTGTCCGTATACCACGTACCGATACGAATAAATATCCGCCTGGCTCGGTAGTGCCGTGTATGCTCCATAGAGAGGTGGCCGAGGGATAAAATATTAATTAGATTTTCCTACGGGTATAAGGTGCATTATATTCTCTGATATGATGGGATAATAGATAGTTAGTACATACTTTAGATTTAACAATTTTAAATACAATTATATTTTTTAAGTAATTTTATAAAATACTACATATGGGATAGCTCAAGTATTACGTAAGCTGATTTATTACAATTATTTACCCCTCCCTCATCACCCTTGTCAGCAAAAGTAAGCAAAGCTCTTACCCCCTACCCCCATGCTTACGTAAACATTTTGCAATTAATGTAAAAAAATAAAATTACTATATATTACGTAATCATCATCCAGACTCCCCTGCCCCCTATGTCAACCCAAAATAAACAAATTAACAACCCCCCGCCTCCCTATAGTGCTTACGTAATACTTAAACGGCCCCTATATATTAGTATACGCATTTCATAATTTGTGTTTATCCAAATTGTTTTTATTTTTTTTTTTTATTAGAAATGGTAAATCACTTTTTATCCGTACCAAGGCCACAGATAAAATGTTGAAGTTTTTTTTCTTTATATTACTAAATTCTGTCTCATATACAGTATGACATTTTTATTTTCGAATTTTAACAGTAATTTTAATACGGATGCGGGGCTAGCACCAACTAGTTCCAGAGTCAGTGGTGCGATTTTTGCTTTCGCCACGGCAGACAAAGCATTTTTAGGTTTTTATTCATTTACTCGATTTTTTTATTATATACTAATAATTAATTTTATTATAACTATTAAGTGATTTAGCAGTTTACCAACTTTTAATGACTCTTTCCAACGAACTTTAGGGCTTTTTTCAAATAAGGCCCTTCAAAAAAGTCTTCTTCACTAGTTTAACAAAAAGTTTTCATTATTTTTGACAATTTGAAATGTTATTTTCAATTACTGTTCCAAAGTTCGAATGAATAAAACTAATTAAAGTTAACCTCAGTAACCAAAAAATGGTCACATTATAATCAAAGCTCTAATAAGTCTTTCCAACACACAATAGTGCTTCTTTTCTAATGAGGCCTTCCAAAAAAGTCTTCATTAGTATAACAAATAGTTGTCATTATTTTTGACAATCATCTTTAAAATGTTATTTACAATTACGGTTCCAAAGCTTGAATAAATAAAATTAATAAAAATTAACTTCAATAACCGAAAAATAGTCATATTATATCCAATGCTCTAGGTTGCACTTAAAAGCTCATAATTTTCAAACTACGTAAAATATTATTTTAACCTAGCATTTATGATCAAGGTAATCATCCTGTTTGGCTTTTATTTACTTCTTTAATTTTTTCTATTATGAAACTATCAAGTATTTTAGCAGTTTACCAAGCCTGACTAATTGCGCCTACTTTAAATGAATCTTTGCAACACACATCAGCGCTTGTTTTCAAATAAGGGCTTTTAAAAAAGTCTTTTTCACTAGTTTAATACAATGTTTTCATTATTTTTGTTCCTTGCAATGTTATTTGCAATTACGGTTCCAAAGCTTGAATAAGTAAAATAATTAATTTTACTTTGGTCCAAAAAATGGTCACATTTTAACCAAAGCTCTAGATTTCACTTAAAAGCTCATAATTTTCGTACTATCTAAAATATTATTTTAACCTAGCATTTATGATCAAGTTAATCACCTTGTTTTAGCTTTTATTTTTTTACTCGAATTTTTTATTATGAAACTGTCAAGTGTTTTAGCAGGGCTCAAGTGCCTGACAAATTGCCCAACTTTTAATAACTAATTCCAACACACTTCAGTGTTTTTTTTGAAATGAAGGCCTTTAAGAAAGTTTTCTTCACTAGTTCAACAAAAAGTTTTCATTATTTTTTTACAATGGTCTTTGAAATGTTATTTACAAATCTCTGCAAGTCTGCAAATTAGCACTAGTATTGATCCTATCTAAGAATAACAAATATATTTATATATTTTAATATTTATCAGTAAAATTATGTTTCACTTCTGGATCACAATATATGGTTTATTTTAGATTACGATAAATTTGCATAGTTCACCACATTGTTACCAAGCTTTTAGAGCTTTTTGCTAAAGAAGAAACAGTAACCAGCCTCTTTACTATTTGAACTGGTTCGAAATGGCGAGACATCGAGAATTTCGAGCTTTTTGCTATCATTATTTTGCGACTTAGCGCGGATTGCTGTAATGCTCACATTCGCAACATGTGAAATAAACACATAGAGCGTCAGTTCGAAATATGTGCAGCAGCGATGTTTTTTGGTTTTAACAAAGATTAAATGTACATATGAATATATATATGGAGGCTTAGTCCATATTAAATACCAAAATGATAGACAATAATAAATTTCATAAAATATTATTTATATTTCGTTTATTTTATATATGATTAATATCCACGACACTATGTGTTGTCATACTAATCGTTAATAAAATGTTATTGGTATTTTCGTATTTATAATTGAAAAGAAAGGTTTTAAGAATCATACATTTTAGGCAAATTCGACTAGGGAGAAACAAAAGCCATGTCCGATCTGACACTTGAATTTCCTTTTGTTTTTCTCAGTGCTGTCACTATATGGGCCAATCTGTCCAGAGACATGTGATGCGTGTTGACAAGCCGCGATGCGTGTTGGCAACCCGCTACATCACTCCGCCCTAATGAAAAAGATTGTTTCGCATCTCTGACTGCCATTCTTGAACTTCCTTGTAAATTTCTTTTGGTTGAGATTGTGTGATAAATTGCCGTGTTGGCTTGTTGAGTTTGTTGATTGCTTACGTGGCCCTTCGCTGGTGAGTTAGCGGTTGAGTAGATGTGGCCCTTCGCTGGTGAGTTAGCGGCTGAGTATATTTGACACTTCGCTGGTGAGTTAGCGGTTGATTGTATGTGGCCCTTCGCTGGTGAGTTAGCGGTTGATTGTATGTGGCCCTTCGCTGGTGAGTTAGCGGTTGATTGTATGTGGCCCTTCGCTGGTGAGTTAGCGGTTGAGTGTATGTGGCCCTTCGCTGGTGAGTTAGCGGTTGAGTGTATGTGGCGGTTGCCAAATTGTTTGCTCCCTGTCTGTTGCCATGGTGCTTATTATCGACTTATTTACCATGATAATAAGTGATTTATTCAGCACGTGTTATTGTTGATCTTGAAGTGCGTGGTCGGGGTCTCAGTTGTAGGATTAGAATGTTCTTCTAGTTATGGCGGTTGTGAGCCATTTATAATAATTATTTATATTTTTAAAAATTCTTTTCTTAGTAATTCTTGAGACTTCAATTTTTTTTTTTTTTGTGCTACTTCAAAATATGTCTTGATCTTCTTACCTTCTTGTATGTGTGTTACTAGTTCACTCTCGGGGTCACCAAAATATGGAGGCTTAGTCCATATTAAATACCAAAATGATAGACAATAATAAATTTCATAAAATATTATTTATATTTCGTTTATTTTATATATGATTAATATCCACGACACTATGTGTTGTCATACTAATCGTTAATAAAATGTTATTGGTATTTTCGTATTTATAATTGAAAAGAAAGGTTTTAAGAATCATACATTTTAGGCAAATTCGACTAGGGAGAAACAAAAGCCATGTCCGATCTGACACTTGAATTTCCTTTTGTTTTTCTCAGTGCTGTCACTATATGGGCCAATCTGTCCAGAGACATGTGATGCGTGTTGACAAGCCGCGATGCGTGTTGGCAACCCGCTACATATATATATATATATATATATATATATATATATATATATACATACATTAAACATAATTCTCCCCAGTGATATAGTTTCAATCTTGTATCTATGCACAGATCAATGGACTAGCTTATTATTTTTCTAGACATGCGAATGTCATTGTACCCATATCGCTCATATGTCATTTTTATTATTCTTTCTGTTAAGGTTTATATGTCAGAGAAGTGTCTCATAAATTACCAAAAATATAAAAATCATCTGCACGTCTTATGCGAAATAGCCACACACAAAAGATAAAATGTGCTACGTCTAGGTTTTATATATAATGTGCCTCAGACACATAAAATATTCCATAAAAGATCATAAGATATGAAATATTGATCAAAGAAATTTCATTATTTTAGCATAAAGAAAGCACTCACAAATCATAAATTAACCCTTTCCACTCGGATGCCGGCGCAATTCATATAAATCTCGGAATTAGCGAGTGGAAAGGGTTAACTTTTGTAAATTAAGTCACAAATTATCTTTGATGACAAACGCAATTTGAATTTCTTTATTTTCATTGTGTTTGGTATAAAGATAAATGTAGAATCATACTTTTTTTATATAGCGAAGAAAATGCATTTACACATACCAGGCCTAGGTCTTTTGTCGGCGTATATTGGACTCATAATACGAACTAAAACATCCGCTTCTTGTTTTCGCGGAAGCTGTTGATAGGCAATATTTTATGGGGGGAGGCTCTAGATTTTTTAATTTCCATTCTGAATTAAACTTTCGTCCTAATTGGTCCCATTTGGTCTTTTTCTTTCCAAAGATCGCAACTCTATCTCATAGTCATATTATACCATATTTAATATGGTTGAGGGAAAGGTTTGATGTCTGTCAATTCCCAGCTGTCAATTATCATAATTATAAGGCCTAAAAATGTTTATTACTCTGTCCCAAAGCCTGCAGAAGCCCCATAAATTAAGTTTTGCAAAGCTTGTTTAATTTCAGTAATATTATTTATAATTAGAGGTGCTTTTCTCCTCATACCTACACATTCACGATTTATACGAGTCATTAAAACAAGAAGCATTCCCGCACTCCGTCTGCGGTGGAGCTCACAGTTTGTATTAATTAGGTCACGTAATATAAACAAAATATAATAGAACTATATGCAATGGGAAAACAGAAATATTCAATAATGTTACTTCATTAATATGGAAACTGTTAAAGAAACGGTGGAGAATATATTGTAACAATAAGGGAGAAAGATATCACACGATGAGGGTAGGGTCACCACCTGTACAAAAAAATGGATATAATTTTCATATTATATTTATTTAAAGTATTATTATTATTCTATATGATCATTTTAAAATTATTTAAATAACGCAGCAAAATGAACTTCTCAGTTTAGACATAAATCAACATACATGCATTACAATAAAATATGTAAAATACGTTTTTAATGGGGCATTACTTATATATTCCGAGCGGTTGTTTGTTATTCATAGCAATATATAAATTACAATTTTAAATTTGCATTTGATATATTTACTTATAACTATCAATTATTATTGTTCAATTATACCAAATCATGAATATCTGTTACGTTTTTTTTATAACCGACGCAATTTTTCGCATCATTTGCAAAACATACAACAACATGATTTAATGAACAACGAGAAGAGCGTTTGTTATCGTTTACGAACTGTAAACAATTCTGTTGAATTGCTAGTTTTTGTATAAAATATTCATATTGCACATAAAATCATGCATTTACAGGGTTGGTATAAATTGAAATTTATGCATATTGTTTAATATTTTGTACATATGTTTATTCTGCGAATAGTAATTCCAGGAATGGATGTTTATTATTATGAAATAATGGGGGGTATGGAAAGGTATTTGCTTTAGAATTTGATATGTTATGTTAATATTAGAGCTTTGGAATAAGAGCTTTGGCCATTGCAATTTACGGTTTCAGGTTCTATACCAAATCCAACCTGATATGAGTTTTACGCGCATCTGTTTCAAATAAAAAATGATCAATATTAAACAAAAAAAATAATAAAATATCCTATTATTAGGCAATCATTGGGTTGCTACTTAAAAAAACACTTCTAGTAGAAAAATATATTTACAACTAGTCAGAAGATCTTAGTCACAGATTTCTATTTGTTTCATCAAAAATAAACAATAAAAATGTAACTTATTGATTTTCTGGAACATTTCAGCAAATAAATATGAACTAATCATCTAAATATTTATTTATTCAACACCATTCTTGTATCAACATGTATTACGTACTCTATTTCTGATATTATTTGAGGTTTTGATGGGTGATCATTTGAAAGAGAGAAAATTCATTCTTTGAACAGTTTTGAGCAATTTTGAACCCGATCGTTCAAAAATATATCTTCTAGCAAATTGCTTCGAAAACACGGAGGTGAGTATTATTGCTCACTTATATATTTAAATCTTATTTTAGCTATCTTAGATATATTTTAATACTTGAGTACTTATGTTGAATACTTATCTTACGTATTATTGTAGTACATTAAAATAATGGTAGCTTTAATTTCATATTAAGCATATGTTTTTATACGTTTAATAATCTTGTGTGCTTTACTATATCCATAATCTACGTAATAAATTTTTTGCATTTTATGATCACTATCAAGTCATTGATAGTTTTATTTCACTAAAATATTATTACAAAACTTTGTAACGACCCAATATTCCACCAAGACCATATATTGCTTTAAATATTTTACCATGGTGTTTTAATATGCCATAGAAACTTTAATCAAATTCTACACGGATTCCATGTCATTTTTTCTTTGCTTTATCACATGGATTATAATTATATACGTATCGTGCATGTATTTTCTCAAGAACGTGGGTCCTGAAAGTTTTTAATCGTAAAAGTACAAGTTGCGAGAAAAAAATGCGCCCGGTATGAAAAACCCGCCTCGAAAAACTCAATTATAGTCAAGCTCGGAGCTTAAATTAAAAGCTTTCGGGACTTCTGGTGAATGAGAATCGGAATTATAAACTTCGTCACCGACAGAACTCTCATCTTTGCCAACCGCAGGTCCACAGTAACCATTGTGGAGCTGAGTGAAATGAAATAAAACAAATCTGCATATAGGAAAAGGTAAAAGTTCAAAACAGACAGAATTCTACATAGTATATTATATATATATATATATATATATATATATAATTTTTATATTATTTTGTTACAATACATGGGCTGATCGATACATTTCTGCTTCCATTTATATTTATTATTTCTTCCATTGGAGTTTTAAAATATAATTAACTATATAACAACTTTGATTTGATTTTCTTACTCATTATGTCAGAAATGTAAATAATTCAAAATGTGGCAAATAATTTTCAACAACTACGAATTGAATTCGAATATTTGGAATTGTCGTCGATATACACACAACTTTACTTACACACTTACAAATCAAAATATTATCATTTATGATTTCATTGACCATGTAATATATTTTTTTCTGAATAATATAGGGCTATATAATATAAATATAGGGTTATATAATATAAATATAGGGTTATTTTCAATCTAGATTTTTAAATTTTTTTTTAAATATAATATAAAAAACATTTTACTTAGATGATCACATACAAATTATAAATTTGGTTATAATATAATTTGTATCAATTTTATTTACCTATACTAGGTGAAACATTTATCAACATTCAACATTTTTAAATTATATCTTAAATCTCTCTATGTATGCAGATAGGTATAAAACATTAAAATATTATTGCATTTTATTTACATAACCTAATTAAATTGATTAATGAGCTGTATAAAAATTTTTCTAAACTAAAATTTTCCTGTTTAAAAAAAAATGAATTCGAATATTAAAAATTGTCGTTTAATATACACACTACCATACACACAAATCAAAATATTATCAATTATAATTTTATTGACCATGTAATATTTTTTTTATGAATAATTATATAGGGTTATTTTTAATTTAGATTTTCATAGTTTCTGAAGAAGGAGACATAACATATCCCCGAAACGTAAAAAATGTTTTATATGGAAAGTTGAATAAATATTTGGAAAAACTGGCATTTTTAAGTTCAGAGTAATATAAATGATATTATCTATTAAATATAACTCATTTGTGGCTAATTCTCTATTAATAGATCGATCCAAATGATCAATTTATGATGATTTTTGCAAGAAAATAAAAAAGTACACTTATTCTGAAAGAAGTGTACCTGCCACTAATATCAATAATGTTTATATTTTATATAAAGTACGGAATAAATTTAAGTACAAACTTATTTTGTTTATGAAATCTATATAATCAACATAAATTCAACAACTTTGTAATATGCCAATCAAATTATACAAATCAATAATGAGGTTTAGGAATTGCATCTGTAAATTAGAATTTTGGGAATGAAATTTAAATAATTTTATATTAGGATTAAGTATTTATGATTCAATGAAAATTGTTCAGAAGCCTAATTTCCAATTTTCAATATTAATATTGAATATTTTCAATATTAATAGACCAATTTCTGATGAATAAATATGTTATGTTAACATTATATTACGGGTCTATCTTTTTATGAATTGGTAGTAACGGTAACAGTGTTTAAGAGCTTTGTGCGATAAGGTGTTTCACACATGAAATCTAACCTACAAAACGCACAAACGTCAACGTGCTTATTTCTGATGTCTTATTGATAACACATACGTTAGGTTTTATGTGTAAAAAACTGACAACAAATACAAAGCTTTTGGACCCTTCGTTACTATCAATTCATGAGAAGATTGACCCGTAACATAGTGCTACCATAAAATTAATACCACAGGAAATACAAAGCTTTTTGGAAGTTGTTATTTATATGAAGATAGATCACTAGCATAGTATTACAAAACATTTATATTATATCGGATAATGATCCATCAATATTAATAAAAAATATTTAATAATTTGGTTTCAGTATTTAGTTTTCCAAAAAATTTCAATATTAACAATAAAATACGATTATTATCCAACTTAATGTGAATATAAATAATAACAAATATTTCCGCAAACTATCAGCACTTTACTATAATCCCCTATCTCCATTTAGGAAGATTCTTAACTTTAGAACTCAATCAGCAGAAAAGAGCTTGATACTAACTTCCTTTCACAGTCCCACGATAATAAGAAGTATCCAGTGGAGCTCATCATACTTAAGCCGATTCCTTGAATGCAAAAATCACGAAGCGAATAAAATTTGACGGCTTTTAGATTGCCTGGCGCTCTGCTAATCCCATTGTCGGTACCTTAGACTTCGCACGATCCCTACGATGGGGCCCGAGATATACCTTTCTAATGACGTACTCGGAAATGTTTATTAAATCATAAAATAGCGAAATTACGCGAGCAAGTTTAGCAGAATTTATCGATTGCGCGGAAATACCTTGTTGTTTAATGGCTAAGAGATTGTCTTTGTTTCATAAACTCGTCTTCGTGAAAGAATATAAGTATATAAAACAGCTGACAAACAGGTTATGAAAATTGAACAAACAAAGAGATTTGGAATTTTTCATGGATTCTGCGGTTTATTTATTACGTGACGCTCGCGGAGGATGTTTACATTGTATGATTTTAAAGTATCTTCTTCAGATTTTTCTGACGCAAATAGGTCACTTTTGACTGATATATTTAGTATACCAACAACAAGGTGGATCGTGATCTACCAACCACAGTTTTCTAGTCCAAACTTATCTTGGCCAGCTTGATATCAAGCCGTAGTGCTATCAGGTTATCACTGAAGATAATATATATCAAATATATTTTTGGCGCTAATAGATTACATTTTTACTAATATATTTAACGTACCAAGTGAGATTGTGGTCTATCAACCACTGTTTCCTGAGTATACCCATTTCAGCCACCTTGATATCAAGCAGTAGTACTATGTCACCACTTAATATAGTATATCTCAAATATTAATTGAGTCTCGTGACAGTATTAATAGGCTATTCAAAATTTATGTAATATATTCTTTTTAGAAAGAGAATGATCAACCACTAGGTTGCCTTCTAGAAATGCTATTTTTGAGAAATTTATTTTGTTACATAATATTGTTATATTTCGTATTGTAGTTCTTCTTCAAATATATGAAAGAGCATTTACTGTACAATAATTTTACACAGAACTGCATATTATATATTTTAAATTGTGTAAATATATTGGAGAGCTTTTCCATAAATATTTTACGGTTGTGCTTCTATTAATATTTAGAGTTAATTTGGTTTTGCTAATTAGGCAATATCTTACAGTTCGATAATAATTTTATCAAAAACCAATATTTTTGAGACACTTTTTTATTCTATTTTATAAAATTTTATCATAGAAAATCATAGCATCTTCAATCTAATTTGGAGCTAATTTACTTCATATAATGTATATTTTATGGACAGTTAAATAATTTATAAAAAGTGCAATAATAGCACAATCAGAAGTTCAATTATATATAAAAATATAATTTGATTATACATATAAAATATAAATATAAAATTTAAACTTGATATAATATTTACCATCATATATTATTGATGTTCTGGATATTGGACTTTCATAAACAACAAATTAATGAATCGTTAAATTAGTCATTAAAAATTCATTTTTTAAATATGCATAGTTTTGAGTAATTAAAATTACAGATATCGATGTAAATTCATGCATTTATGAAAAACACGAGCACAAGGTTTTTATATTTATATAAAATATGTAGATATAGACTTTTTCATTTATTTATTTATTTATTTTAATTTCTCAAAACACTTCAATTTAAGAGAAGTTTGTGGCAAAATTGGTATAGCCTTACCTTTGCAACCCAAAGATTGCTCGTATCTTTTTTTTTGCAGAACCTGATATCAAGCAATTAAGCTTCAAGTTACGAGATTAATAAAAAAAAAGTAATTACTAACAAAATAATTGTCCATCTAATTTTCGAATCTGATATTAAACAGTGTCCATTCCATTTCCACTTCGACATATATATAAAATTACGTTTCCAAGTGAAAAAAGTCAAGTGAAAAATTTCAAATACCTTCAAAATATCTACAAATATAGAAGATAAAATTACGTAGCAAAGCCATTATATTTCCACGTGGTTACTAAATAGCCATCCTAACTATTTTGTAAGCCATTTGAATAATTCATCAACGAGCTCGTTGTTTACATTACTTTATTCCGGAACTTGTTCGAAATAATACGACGCTAATGAATTTTGAACTAGAAACTATGTAGTATTCAAAGGCATTGTACTAACAACATATATAAATTAGCCAGCCCAGTAGTTTTGACGACAATAGCAACTTTTCGAAAGCTCTACTTGAGTAATGTAAACAAACATGAATTACCGACCATGTTACCTATAAGCTACTTCACTTATTGAACATTACGGATCGACGGACTCCAAACATAAGCTGAGCATTGTAAACCTAATTAGTAATATCTTATTAATGAAGTTACAACCGACTTTACTGGAAGAACCTATTTACTAATTCAATAGTCAAGCTTATTATTAATTTACGTCAGTCAGGTACGAGGAATGGGTTATATAGGAATACTGAAACTAACATGGACCAAAGATTTTAAAATTTTCATTTGCTTTTATGATTAATACCTAGTAATTTATTTATTTGTATGAAGCTTTTTAGTCAATTATTTCGCACGTTTGTTCATAACGTTTGAACAAATATCACTCGTAAAACACGATAAATTTATTGCATTCAACGTTTGATTTCAATAGAAGCAATCATTCAAAAACAAAATTCTGCAAAATAATGAGTATTCATTCATCACGGTCCAAAACATTCGTTGTCCACACAAAATATATCTGAAAAAATAATTTATATAAACGAGAAAAAATAGACTGATATATTGTTATTGTTTTGTACGTCAACTAGGCATTTCAGAGCTATTATGATAAATATTAACTAGAGAAATATGAATTTTTGTACTTACCAAATATTTACCTAATTCGTGAAACTGAAAGATAGTTATAGAGTATTTTAGTTATTAAATAAATAAAATTCATCTAAAAAGTATAACGATCCTAATTATTACATATGAAATGTGATGGAATGATATCAGATTCTAGTCATTTTCATCGGATAGTTATAAACATTTGCAATATTTTTTTCTGAAAAAAAATTTGCTTAGATATTATTTATTCATAATGAATGAGCTACTAATTTATATATCGCTAATTATATATATAAAAATAGTATGAAATAATTTGTATGAAATATAAGTTTTCCATAAATCAAATATGTACAAATATTCTTAATTCGACCAAACTATTCTTAATTTTTAATCAAATATCAGTTAGCATTAAAATAAATTATTTATTGACAAATATTTAGATGTAATACTGTAAGTACTGAGATATTTATTAGATTTAAAACACTGTCTTGATAGAAAATTTCCAAATCTAATTTATTGTGATCATCATTAGGTGTTGTATTTTTGTAAATTTTCTATAAAATCTCGTTTTATAGGTTAATAGAATCAAAGAAGATTGGTTTCAAAACATTGTAATCGTTTTAGTACTTCTTAAATTCACTGAATTTAATT
This sequence comes from Ctenocephalides felis, assembly GCF_003426905.1. Taxonomy (NCBI): domain Eukaryota; kingdom Metazoa; phylum Arthropoda; class Insecta; order Siphonaptera; family Pulicidae; genus Ctenocephalides; species Ctenocephalides felis. The sequence continues at coordinate 16,130 of NW_020537009.1, forward strand.
CAAGATATATATTAGTTTTTTGTGATTTTATTTATGCAAGAATTCTTTATATTTTGTTTTTAAATTAAAATTTAAAAAAAAATAAAATTAAATTTGTCATCGTAATTACGTAGTGTCCAATATAATACAGGTGCCAATTTATGTAAAAAATACTTTTTATAGTAAATATAACTATCAGTTACACAGGGTAACTGATACACTAGATTTTAGTGCTTCTAAATTGTTCATGTTAGTTTCTAGATAAAATGCGAACATACATTTAAATTGCAACAAAAATGCAAAAATTTCAAGAACAAAAACTTAATACACCTGATAATTTTATAGTATTTTTTCTAATATTAAAATTTACTACGATTAGATGACATGTTAATATACAAGCTTATAGCATAGTTTTAGAATTAATTTATACATTTTATCAGAACATTATACGTCCTCAAAATGTTTGTTCTAATTTTATTTACAAACTAACATTAAGCAATTTATAAGCCAGTGTACGTGCTTGTCATAACAGTTAGTGTCTAATATAACGTAGATGCTAATTTATATTAAAAAAAAACTGAATTTCAGTTATTCTGGGTACACTATATTTTAGTGCTTCTAAATTGCTTTGTAAATAAAATTTCTTTGTAAATAAAATTCGAACAGGCATCATTTAAATTACAACAAAAATGCAAGAATTTTTAAAATAACAATTTAATACACTTGGTTATTTCATAATAACTATAGTAATATTATAAATTACTACAATTAGCTTACATCTTCATACATGCATATGCTTATATAAAATTGTTTTATATATAAACATTTTAGCAAGACATTGCACATTGCACATTGTGTAGGTACATGTGATTGTCATACGTGTATTTTTCTTCAAAGTATATCAAGAAATAGTTTTTCCCTACCTCTCCAGAGTCGTATTCTTGATAGCTGTTCAAATAGTCAGCCCTGGCCAGAATGTTATACATCACATGAATATAAGCTTATATATCACTACATGCACACGGTTAATTTATTATTCCGCGCAATATACATATGCAAAGCAGTCGGAGTGCCTCATGCAGTAGTTTTTCACATGTCGTATCAGAACATATAAAAAGGTTTTATGTGTATATACGTATGCAAATCCTGCATGTGTTCGGGGGGCACACGCAACCAGCCAACCGGGCTGGAAGCGCCGAAGCCCCCAGCGAAAGGCTCACACGTAGCGAAAAATAGAGTTATATTATGGTCGTTGCTGACTAATTATATTACACTTAAAACAGTTTCGAAATGTTCGAGGTTTCGCCAGAACAAATTCGATTAGAGGAGCCTCGGAAAAAAGAAGTAATTCAAAGGATGGCTGTAATTCTGTTTCATGCTTCTTTGCGTGAATGTTAATTTTGTTTATTGCATTGTAATGTAACTGCTATTTTTTGTTTAAGATGAAAATAACAAAATTCACAAAATAAGATACATTTTAGTCTTTTGGAATCAAACTGGGATTGCATGTTTCAATTCAATTTAATAATAAAACTAATACAAATATATTTTTTAATATTTTTGTTTGCTTTTTTGAATTACTCTCTGTCGTTATAAAGAGCAAACTATATTCAGTAATTTTGATGGAAAATTATATTTGGAAAATAAATGTTACCGAGTGGTAATCCGTTGGTTGCTCCATACACATGCAGCTTATAGAACTGATGCAAAAATTCAAAATAACCTATAAAATTAATAGTAAAATTGTAAGTTAGTGCATGGAGCATAATAGAATAATACAAGTCTATTGAAACACTTTTTAGGTTGATATATAGCTTGCAAATTTTAAATATATGTATACGAACATTTCCATATGCATTTCATCAACATTTTATAAATAGCTATGTGTATATTTTCACAACATTAAAAAATATTCTGAAGATGATCTCGATTACTATTTGACGATAAAACCAAATAGAATATATTGAAACATTTTTTACGATGTAAATCATGCAAATACTAAATATATGTGTAAGAACATTTTCATAATCGTTTGATCAACATTTTATCAAATAACTATATCCATTTTCACACCATTGTAAAGTATGTATTATGAAGATGATTTTTATTATCATTTGACAATAAAACGAATTCAAATATATTGAAACATTTTTCGAGGTTGATGTAAAACTAGCAAATAATAAATATATGTATACGAACATTTCCATGTACGTTTATATATACGATTATATATTTTTATATATATACGTTTATAATATTTCATCAACATTTTAAAATATTATGAATACAATCTCTAATAATATTTGTGACACTTTTTGTCAGTCTCATAATACCTTAATAGAGTAGGGCTACTAGGGCTTAGTAGAGTAGGGCTAAGGCTTTGTCAGTCTACATTAATAGAGTAGGGCTTCCATTTTGACACTGATAATTTATATTGTAAAAACCAAACCAATTATGTTACAACAAACTACATAATATATATGAAACAAACAACTGTTCGACTATGCACATAAAATTTATTATTGTAGAAATTTGTTTTTTTTTTATTATTTTTTAAGAATTTGTCATCTGGTCCCGTTAATCTTATACGTGAGTATTGTTCACACCTTTGCCTGAGTAAAGGTTTAGTTGTTCTTATTTACCCCACCCAGATGTAAGCTATTATAGAGGTTATATAAAAATATCTGTTGAATCTAACTTAAAATTAATACTACATCTTTTAAAGTGATTTAATAACGTACACTTAAAATATATTAAAATGTCGTGAATAAACAATTAAATGAACTAACAACGATATAAAATAATTTTGTTATAGATTTCCAAACATTGACGTTTATCTCCTGATAGCAACTTTGAGTGATTCAAGACAATTGTTGATTCCACATCTTTTTTCTCCACTTTAGTATATACAATTATAACAATGTTGTCCACAGTTTCTTGAAAGCGATTATTTTTCGAGATTTTAAACTTCTCAAGTTTGCAAGGTGCTATTTACTTTTGAGCTGGATTGAATTTTCACATTTATTCCAACATGTACGCACAAACATGTTTCTTCTCGTAGCATGTGGATATTTTAACATTTAATGGTAAAATCATGCAATATATCTACACAGTACTGCGCGCAACCCATTCTTTGAATGGAGTCAAAGATTTATTTCCATAAACCGCTTCGGGAATAAAATTGTTAGGACGTTTGCCAGAACGTTAATAAACCCTGTCGAATTTAAAGTTTATTGTATCGAATTTGAATTGAGTTATTTAACAGATGATTATTACCTGCACTGATTATTAAATAATAGGGCCAAACTACTCAATAATTAGTAACTAGTTATACACACGTGCAAATATTGAACTATAAAAATTATTGTCTATTTATAATTGTTAAGTTTTTAAAAATAGACCTTTTTCTTAAGTATTTTTATGCATTTCTATGAATGGTTATTTTTAAAATTATATGGTTTTCGTGTCGATTGCATTAGCCATTAATTATTATAAACGATTTGCTTATTGCTTTCAATTTGTGCAGGAAATTTTATTTTTGATCACTGCTCACTTAACCAGAAGCTATTAATTATTAAGTAAAATTTTTAGCATATTCTGTAGAGTGTAATTGTAGGATAGTCAAGATATTTGATACATTCACTGCCCTGTCTCTATTTTAATGAGTTTTTTTTTAAATTAATATTTACTAAAATATTTTATACCTTTACTAAGTTGGTTCAATGAATTAAATTGTTTATGAAGCTCATGCAATAAAAAATAGAGACAAGTACCAAGTCGCTGTAATAAGAAAACAATTAAATCCAAATTACGTTATTGTATTTTTAACTACACTACAAATTGCAGTGTTTAAGTAGTGGACATGAAGATTTAACGATATGTTTATCGTTTGATATACTTAAAACACAGTTCACTATTCATTAACTCCCAAAATACTCACTACAAATGCTATAAAAATTTCTAAGCCTATCTTATCATTTAAATTTAGACATTTATTGATAATATTAGATATAAAATTATTACTGCATTTTCTATATCTGAGTTTTTCATCTATCAAAAGTCTTTGTAAACGATTTTATATACTTGATCAAATTTGGCATATTATCAAAAATATGAAATGTATTGTGTGTTCGGTGCTGTCGAAATTGGATTTGATGTTTGAAGGGCAACCAACGTCGTGCACGTGATTCTATGATGTATAAACTCGGAAAATATTGGAATTAGATAAAAAAAATATAACATATATATATATATATATATATGTGTGTGTATATATATATGTGTGTGTATACTGTGGTGTTGTGCTTATTTTTTTTTTTGCCGGAACGCTAAAATTTAAAATCCGGTTAAAAAAAATTATAATTAACTCTATTATATACAGCTAGTCTATAAATTAAATTGCACAAGTATGAGGAAATCATTGAGTACATATTTTATATTTTTAGTAACATTAATTATATTTATTGTGGTATTATTTGTATTCACTAATACTTACAGGTATTTATTATGATATAAAAGTACTCAAGATTTATTACAATACTTTATAAGACTTAACCTAATAATACGATAGATAGCCTATTACCTATCTTACTATACTATATTATTGTATATCATATATAGATATCTATTATCTTCTATCATACCGTGAGATACCTATACCTTCATTAACTTATTATATACCTACATACCTTTTACTTCTTATAAATAATACTGTCTAATTTATATATTCACCCATATTATATAGGTTTACCGTACGGCCTATGTATTTGTAGGTAGATATCTATTATCAATCATACCGTGAGATACCTACGCCGTCATTAACTTATTATATACCTACATACCCCTTTTACTACTTATAAATCTTATACAATTGCAAATTATATACAATTGCAAATTGTGCCAATCGTAAAGCTATGTAAATATTCGGTTTACATAAAATATTTTAATTCGTGTCAAAAAATGCATAGTCTGTGTCATTCCAAAATTATTTGCACAACTGTGTGATTTAATATTGTTCAGCATTGACGATGCATAATGTTTGTATTATTCAAAACGGCGTGATCCATTTCCAAAAGCAGATATCGGAATACAGCTGATTGGAACATTACATATGAACAATTGAAATTTATATATCTGCCAGCATGCAAACGTAACAGATTTACGACTTGATGCGATGTTTATCTAGAATTTCTGTTATTAGTGGAAACACAATTAGTCGGTTTTATATCGGTAGGACAAACTAGGCAAATAGATATTAGTGACAGGCGGAATATCTAATAAATAATACAGCACCATCAGATACATCCTACAGACTACTTGCTCAATTGCATAAAATGTGGCATTTTTCCTCCACATAAGTTGTATGTTTTACCTGAAATATGTAAATACCACTTAAGAATAATTAATATTTATTTCTAGGCAAAAACATGAATTTCTCCTTTTGTAAGTATTGAATTTTATTTCTATTATTATTTTTCGTCATTCAACGTTTTCCTATAAATAATCGAGTGTATAAAACAAGAGAAACGGAATAGACTTTAAGTACAACACGGAAACGAGCTCTTCCTGATCTTTTTCTAAAGAATTGTTAGGACCAACATCATTCTTCTACCTCCATTATTGTAGATTTACATCCGGACTCAATTGGAAATTCTATCAGTTAGTATATTTACGGGATGCGAACGTATAATACATGGTGAGGACCCTTTGCGCTCGTAACAGAGTTCGATTTATTGTCTACGGCTTTTTACTTTTACTATATATAGTAAATATATATATATATATATATATATATATATATATATATATATATATAACAAATGTATTCTGAATGGATAAATAGATATTAATTTGGAAATATGAACAAAACTCTTTTTTGCACTAATTTATTAAATAATAATTTTCATAAACATTTCGACACTAGATTTGTCTCATCATATATATCCGTTACAAATATATCGAATATATCCGTATATCGAACGACTTGTAACGGATAACACATAATGCTAATTTGGGTTTCCATGTTTTAAATTTTAAATTATAACACACTGATGATGAGACAAACCTAGTCTCGAAACGTTTGTGAAAATTATTATTTAATTATTTAGTGAAAAAAAGAGTGTTGTTTGTTCATATTTCCAAATTAATACACGCACACACACACACATATATATATATATAAGGGTGTTCCTTTATATGGAGATTTTAAATTTTCTTGCTTCCAAGGGCTCAAATGGTTCCAAATTGATAAAAAACAATTCTCTGAAAGTTTAAGATCCTAATATTGTCTTTTAGATAGTGCGCAATTTAACCAAAAATGTTACAAATGTTTTTAGATATAATTTAACGAACAAAAATGAGTTTTATTCAAAATTTGTCGATAAGTTATACCTAAAAAATTTTGTTTTTAATTTTCAACTTTTTTTCCATGCTATTTCCATACAAAGTTTGATTGAATTGCACACTATCTAAAACTTAATATTAAAAGCTAAGGACCTTCAGAGAATTGTTTTTTATGAATTTGGAACCCTTGGGAGCAAGGAAATTCAATAATGTCCATATTAAGGACCACCCTAATATATATACATACATATTATTATTTGGTTATTTAGTTTAGAGCGTGGAGCCATCAACCTCGCAAGCCTCCAGAATTTGAATTTATCATTTTTAAATTTTTGACAAGATTTTAGTGAACTTGCAAAAAATATCAAGGTGATTGAATATATTTTGTAATAATTTGTAAAAATTTCAGAAAATTTACAGGACTTGATGATAAACATTTTTTAATTTATTGCATTTTATATATTCAGTGAAAAATCTTTACTCTGCTTAAGGGGGGCGTCAAAAAAATTGATACGGGTCTTGCCAAAGCACGCTTCGCTCTTAGTTCGATATTATATTTTATTTAGGAGCCTACATTATTTCAATCTACTTTCACTATTCATTTGTCCCAAATGTTTCAGAATACTGAACTAACTAATTCATAAAACAAAGTGTAATTAAATCAAACGATGTTATCAATCAGAAACAAAAGACACCATGGCACTCTCAAAAGTTCATTTCTTGAAGAATCTTTAACGTCAATTTCTTGCCCTCCAGGACAAAACAGACTTTTGTTCAAACTTTACCTTCTAGTTCGTTTTTTACATTTTTTATTATACGACTCTGTAGTTGTTCCTTTGGTCGATGATGTGTCTGTGAGCTAACACGTACTCGTGCATTCGCCACGGGTTACATATGATGACTACATTTTTCTACGGGAAATAAATGATCACCAAAGCAGCGCAGAATGTGCATCCGGATGTACCGAAATAAGACCGAAAAATACTAGTTTGACAAAGACAAGTGTACAATGAAAATGTTGAAGTATTTTACTGCCAAAGGGACGTGTTTTTTGTTTTTGAAACGTGTCCTCTGATTGAGAGAACATAGACAGGAGTCATACTCGTAAGTTGTTGTTTTGGTTTCAGTGAACCTTTTGAATTCGTCCACTATTTTTTTATATATTCAATCGATTATATAATGCTCTCTACGTAAAGTTTTACTTAAATACTGTAGCAATGCCATAGAGAAATTTTGTAAAACACTTTAGACTACATCTTGAAAATTGTTGGGAGCTTATCTGGTCCTTAATATACTATAAAGCTTGGGAGATATGCAACTTAATCTGATTCTATTGATTATATATGATTCAACATTTCTTAACAGTTCCTATTTTTTCTATATTTTTCTCAAAATTATATGGTAATACTTAACTAGCACCTTTAATTACAAAAAAAATACTTATCTAATACTATTGTAAAATTAAATTGTATTGCAAGAGCTAAGAAAATTTATTCGACCAATAAAATGCGGCAACTAGTATAGAATTATTCATGTACTTAAACAGAGTGAATGTTTAAAGTTTAAAACTACTGTAACTTGTATATTGAACCTCGGAAGAGGTCGAGTTTGGTATAAATCTGTTAGCACCGTCTTAAGAATTGGCCAACGAAGAAATGAGACAGGTTGAGAAAATATCAGTAGAGTTTTTTGCTATGTTTTCCGAGCCGACGCGAAAATCGTAAATACAACATGAGGTCGAAATGAAATGTCGGCCGTTACAAACACGATTTTCCAAACGAGATATAGGTTCATATATTTGCGCTTTTGTATTGTACAGGACGTAGTTATAATAGGATTATTGCTACAAATATTTTATGAAATCAATTTATTTCTTTTATTCTTTTTGGTACACATTTGTTGTATTTAGATACACGGTATTTATGCGCTGAAACAATATTTACAACAGATAAAATTGTTCTCCGGAAATGATTTTTTGGATCGTATTGTTATGAAAAATATTAACTAGGCAAATAATAATACTTTTATTAATTATATAAAATGATATACAATTTCCTAAATAATTTGCAGAGAATATATGTTAAAAATCTTTGATAGCTTAATACTGTTGATCATATTAAATTTTTCGGATAAGTATAATAATAAGTAATTATATAATATCGTTATTTTGAATTTTAATTTAATTGGATTTGTAATTTATAATAACAGTATCTAATGAATGATTTAAACTCAAAAAGTTTTTAAACGAAGAAAAGTAGCACATTGCGCACTGTTTCAATTCCAACACGTTCTTTACGGATAATGTAAAATGTTTGAATTTTATTCTCGTACTCTATTGGTGTGTTTAGCTGCGTTTTCGTATTCCGTTGCTCTAGGAACAAATCGCATGTGTTTCGCGATGGATTGGAAATAAATTGACGTAAACCCGGATCCCGTAGATTTATTGTTCATCGCATTCTATATGGGACGAGAAAACTAGCAGCGAGCAAAATGAAAAATAATACATCCGAAACACCTTATCGTCTTCGTCGACATTGTTGTTTAGGTTTCAGAAAATATAATACGTATTACGATGCTGTAAGCTCCAACGTAAGCCACAAAGTCTGAACATCAATTAAGAAAAAGAACGAAGGATTCTTTCGTATGAAGACGCGATGACTAATCGGCCTTGCCATGCTGCTTTGTTACATGACGTATCAACAAAGGAAAACGTATTAATTCTTTCGATAAAAGAGAAAAGGATATTTTCACATAATGACGTGGGGGCTTACATCCAATTAGTGTTATAAATAAACACAATATTTCACGCACATGTACCAGAAAGTCTCGTATACGAAAGAATCCGGTGGAGACGCCATGTGAGACTTAATTTTTGCTTCGATTTTTGACAACAAAATTAGAAATGTTATGTGCCTGCTTATATGTATGTATAAGTGTGTGTGAGTCAAAATCGCATCTTTGTAATTAGTAGATTTTCTTTCAAAATTTTATGGCTTATTCACTAGATTAAAGTTTTTACTTAACGCTATTACAAAGTCTATTACACATGTAGAGATAGGCAAATCAGTGTAATTAATTATCTAAAACACACATTCAAAGCTCGAATCTTAAGTCTAAAATTAGAGCATCCATCTAGTAACCACATCAAACATTTACCATCGCTAATATCAGCGTGTGTTATGCGATGTCTCGCCCGAATCTTTGGAACTCAAAGAATAGTACGTCATTTGCATGCTAGTCATGTTTTATTCAACAATCGCTCATTCAACTTAAGATATTTCGAGCTCGTGTCGATTTATCTTCTTCGACAAACAAAATACGAACTAGATGCAGTGATGTTGTTGTCAGAACTACTGACCACAAACTGGTTAGTTGATGATAAATACCTAGCTTTCAACTAATTGGGAAACAATCACGGGAATAGACTTAGGAATATTTAACAGTTGGCTCTCAAAGAATTGTAATTATTTTAAATATGTAATATACGAGCAGTATGATAAATTTGTTAGAATTTATTTAACATCAAACGCCTTGGTTTAAAATATCAATTGCTCTCTGATAAAGATTTAATATATTTTGGTGATACTAGCCATAGTTAATAAAATACTTTGAGATTTGAAAATGTCTGTTAATATTATATGATAAACTCGTATAATAGTGTGTATGTATGCATATCTAAATGTATATATGTGTAGCTATATATATATACATAAGGACTGAGAAAGGGATATAGGTAGTTACCAAACAAAGTACCTGTATCGGCATTTGGCAACATGAAGGAACCCATAATCACATATATATTAATCAAACATCACTTATCATGACCTAGGTATGTTCTTGATTACATCTTGTACATGTAGTAATATAATATATGGTTAAATAGCACACATGATAACTACGGGCTCTATCGCGATAATTCCACATCGTGAGGCTGACGATATATCCTATCGTGGAAAATTTGATTAGGCTCATGAGCAATTATTAGATTTATCTTAATAGTCTTAGTCGTGTATTACGTCTATCTAAGTGTAGTCGGTGTAGTGATAGTTAAAATTAGCAGCCATGACTTATTTTTACATTGATTTCTTTGTCGACGATGGGTTGAATATTTTTTTCAAGAAAAATTAATAAAACTTAGTGAGTCTTAAATACAGTCTAATTTATTTTGAATTTTATCTTATACGTAATGCATAGTTATGTATTAGTATTTTTCAGGCAATAGATCACATAATCAGTAATTATCACAATACTCGGGAATATAGGACATTTTTATCCCCGATCTTGATAGACTTTCTAGATATATTGACTAGAAAAATTAAAATTTTACTGAAAATTTCAAAATTGTAAATTTAGATTTATCAGATGTGTGAATGTCTGACAATCAAATTTAAAAGTTGTGGTGACAACCATACGGATCCCACTTGATCTAGTTCACATAATCCCGTAGAAGCTTATCTCTACAAATTTAGTTTCAAAACGGCCGGTTGATGTTGAAGGTCGGATGGGGTAATAATAGAAGTTAATGTTCTAGTAGATAAAAGCATAACCATTGCAATAATAAATTGTATGCCAATTCAGGTTTTTTTGCAATCTATAAATAATGTGTAAAAATCATCAATATAAGTTGCCTTGTTTCAAAAAAAATCTCCAATTTGACTACAAATATGAGCTCAATTTCGATTAGTTTGGGCTGGAAAATTTTAGTGCTTCACTATCTAAGTGTTACATCTTACAGTATGATGTTTTACCATGTAATCCGTAGCCAATCAGTAAGATGACGAGATTAGGAGAAAAGACGACGCCCCTACACCGAAAATCGTAGTGATGTAGCAATTTGAAGATATCTGCATTACCAACCGCATTGAGATAACGTTTGTAGGAAATACACCCAAACATACTGATGAATCCGTTTATAAATCAGGGCTGGTTTTGCAAAAAATAGGGATTCATCAATGGTATACAAAATAGTTTTTGAGACTTTACCTTTACGCTCACATTTGCGCACAAAATCATATCAAAGTACAAAAAATTCATAACGTAAAATAATTATTTTACTTAGTATCTATCTATATTGCAATTAAGCAATGCCTGAATAAAATTCACACTAAGTGTTGCAAATACATATTTATAAAACAGGGTTGGTTTTGAATTTCTCTACATTACATTCCCATTTGTCCTGTAACATTACTTCAAACTGAGAACTACAAAAGCTCAATAAAGTTTTTATAAAAAGTTCAAAATGCAAAAACAAATGTATAAGCAATTATAGTAGACAAGTAATAAAAATAAAATTATAGGTATTAGTAGTGTAATGTTATACAAATACAATAAAATGTTCAAACAATATATACGAAGAGTTACACAGAATCATTCCTTATTTACAGGCTAAAATTATCCAATATTGCCTAAAAATTGCATGATAGCCTCAACTGGGAGTTATAGGAAATTTTGTTATCGATATTGTACAATGTTACTTATTATTATTGTACAATTATTACATCTCTTCACGTAATTATTTATGTATATGCTAGAAAATGACTTGCGTTTAAATTTTATCATACAAAATTTATTCCATACAAAAATCATCAAAACTATACATCCTACCAAGCATACCCGGAACGTAAATACAATTCGAAGAATGTTTAATATTTTATTTTTGCATATCTTCCCAATGATGCGACATATTTTTCCTTACATATATTTTCATAAAACATCAAATAACAATAATGGTCTACACTCTACAGCCACCTTTATCAACCCTAGTTCAAGAACTACCCTTCAAAAGATTGCGTGTTTGTTCCCAAACGCACAACCCCTACGACATATGAGGTTTATAAGTGATATAAGCCTTGGGTTTTATACATATAAGCTACACTTTTTTAAGTCAAATCTCGTGAGAAATGTATCTCGTATGCAGATGGAATGTCTGCCAAAGATATCAAAGATAAAAAGAACTGTATATTTAGAGAAATATTCATAAGAAAACATATTGTACATGTCGCTCATATTGTGGGCTCTTGTATGGTAAATTATAAAACTATAAAGCATATGGATTTTCGTATCTGATATAATGGAAAATGTTGTATATATAATTTTCTGCTATTGTTTCGGAACATCAAAAAGCAAATATGTAGCTGTTTACAAGAGAACATGTATGCAAATTAGTTACTACATACATATACTCCTCCCGATAATTATAGTGGAGCATACTACTAGTTTGATTTATATATGATTTAAATACTTGGTTTAAATATATGTATGACATAATCATTGTGCATGTCTAAATGTCCGATCGTGTATAACATTCGGTTGGCTGTCGTGGTTCATGTCTAAACTAGGCGTAAGTAGCGTTTGGCCAAAAGGCAAAAATGCAAAAACTTCTCAATA
>NW_020537010.1:0-36110 GCF_003426905.1 Ctenocephalides felis
ACAACTCGTTTAGCTTTGAAAATTTGTCAAAATTTGCAAAAATTAGTATCGTTTTTTAGCATTTGTCTAAGTTAGACCTTTCATCGATGTTTGCTCAAAAACGCCTAAACCGATTTCAAAAATTTAAAAACCATTGGATGTATCGCGATGAGGATTATCGTTTGTCAATTTTGTGCGACGATCTGTCGAGCCGTCTCTTTGTAATTTGGAAAAAATCGTTAAACTTTTCGTCCACATTTAAGCTCACACTACCTATTCGATTTAAACAAAATCTAAAATTGATCGAAAGATATTAGTTGGAAATGATAGTGATTAGTTTTAGGTGAAAATCTACCTAGCCGTTTTCTTGTAATTAACTGTTGAAAAAAAAATGTAAGCAGATTTTTATTGAACTTTTTTTGGCGATATATATCATGGTCTTATAGATCTTAAAGAAATATTACGACCTTGCGTCAAGTAGTTTAATTTTAAAAATTCAACAAAGTTTGAGAAAATGAGTAGTTTTTTGACGTTTTTTTAAATTAAAATTAGATGATTTACTTGGTATAACGATAGAGTACTTTATCTTAATGAACATACGAAACCATTAAAGTCCTACAAGAACTTGTTACGAGACTTACTGATTAAGTAGATTATTTACACTTATCGGGAAGTTCATGTGACTTGCCTCAAGGCAAAATACCAGTACCAATTAGTATATATAATAATTTGAATGAATATTAATTCATTATGGTATTTATATTCACAGACTATTGTAGATTGTTTTGTTCAAGAAATTCCTTACTACATTATTATTAGACTAAAAAAAGTTTTGAAATAAAATTGAGAAAAGTTATCCTTATTTCCCAAAATTCCGAGCCGAAATATATTTAAATAAGAGTTAATTGAAAAAGTTTTCCACTTAATATATTTTATGGTGTTTGTATACAAAATTAAACTCTACGCAGTCATATAAACCTTATCATAAAACAGAACAATATGGGTTTGGAGAAAAATGGGTAAACTTTATTGGTGGTTTACTTAGCAAATTTGTTAACTTAGACACCAATTGATATAAACAACTAGTGGTATATGGCATTGTGCCTTAAGGCAAATTGTTGGGACTTCCCATACCTCTACGAAATGTTCCAGAAATGTTAAATGTTTTCAAATAGATTATTATAAATATTGTAACAATGTCTAATATTTATAAGAATTATAAAAACTAAATTGGAAAGTTAAAATTATTTATTTAAGGTATATAAGTGAGCTTTAGAATTTTAGCCAGAATTAGAATTAAAATCTTAATAATGTTCGATATACAATAACAAATATTTGAAAAAAAAATGAAATAAAAAATTTAATACAATTTAAAAGCAATTATTTTGTCAAAACAAGCAAAAAGTGAATAATTCAATTCGGATGCTTAGTGCTTTTAAAAACTACAAGTTTTTGTACATATAGCTCTGTATCTACGAAATAACTAAACCTGCTTCTGACAAAAACTAATCACTATTTCTCCCGATTATTATAAATTGAATGTTCTTTGAATCATTCAAATCGGATGCTCTGTTCATTTAACAACTCGATTTCTATTTTCTGCACTCTTTGCTCCGTATCTCCGTAACGGCTGGACCTACTTTTGCCAAAAAACTAATCAGCACATCTCCCTATCAAAAGGAATCGAATGTTTTTTGAACCATTCGAATCCGTGCGCCCGAAACGTGAACAAAAAATTGCGGACACACAAAGCACACACACATCCACTTTTTTTAGGTATGCCAAAATGTTCAGAAACCTCTGAAACGTGGAGGCATGCAAAAATTTTCATTTTCGACTTTTGGCCCATTACTATAACATATCCTACGGGATGATAATACTAATTGATGAATAAAAGATCGACAAAACAAGAACTGAAGTGAATTACTTTATTATTAAGTTTATTGATGATATACACGCAAGAGGTAAAAAGTTGCTCGACGTACATGATAAATCAGTACATTACGGCAAAGTGCTGTGAGCAAGGAGAAGTATAATGTACATTTCTGTTATGGTGATAAATGACCTAAAATGCACTAAAGAACGAGAAAAAACGACAACAACACAGAAAGACTGAGTAACAGATAGTAAACCTCTAGAGTTTTTAAATCAAAACTATTCAGTAAAAACAAGAAAATAGAAATTATAGTATTTGCAGCAAAGTATTGAATAAGTACATTTGTTGTATTAGAAATAATATTCAACACTGATTTTATTTTTCACTTTATGAGTACTAAATATATTTTTGCTTCGTTTTTAAAGACTCTACTATACTAATAGCATAAGTAAAAGTAAACTTTAGGCGACGGCTAGAATTAAATCTCTTCAAAATTAATTGACAATATTAGATAATGCTTGCATGACGTATCTAGGCCATCTTGTGCTACCGGTTACAAAAGTTTCTTAGGAGATTAACTTATAGACTAGTTTGAAGAAAAAGTTAATTATATGATATCGTCACTGTAAAAATTCATGCAATAAATAGGCAATCCGGTAGAATTACACGTTTGATGGACAAATATTTTAAGAACAAATCAAATTAAAGTATTAATTTACAATTTACAATCTATTTTGAATGGTATACGTGGCCTAAGGGCTCATATAAATAGTATGAAAAATTTAAATATTAAAGCAAATTGATATATTTGAAATATTTTGTTAAAAAAATTCGCTTTGTAAAATCTTGTATTTTTTTAACTTCTTGAGTAAAAAAAAAATACTGAGTTTACGATTAAGATTATGAGAAAGAAAACGTGCATGTATTATTAAAGAATATAGGAACTAGTGGTGCATGGCATCGTGCTTCATGGCAAATATCTGGAATTTTCCGTACCGAAATTATATATTCGGAAATTATTAAATGTTTTTAAATACTGATTATTAAAAATTCTGTAATTTTCACTAATCGTATTTTATAGACTACATATAATGAGTTTATAAATTGGACGACAAAATAAAATTTAATGAAGCGGATTTAAAATGAAGAATTTTATCTTCTTATGAAATTTATTTTTTTATGTCTAAGAATCATATAAACTGAATTTTTCAAAGTTTTTTTTTTCGAAATATATGATTGAGCTTGAGAATTCTAGCTGGAATTTAAATAAAAAATCCGAATTATTTTCAATATTAAGAAATTTTTTTTTTGGTAAATTAGAAATAAAAATGATATTTTGCTAAAAAAACTAATGGTATCTTAACAATATCAACTCGAGCAAGGATGCTTCGTTCTTTCAAAAACTACAAATTTTTGTTCAATTAGGTTGAATTATTCAAATCGGTTGATCCGTGCGCCCGAAATCGTGGACAAAATATTGTATCAATACATATGCACACATACATTCTCACACTTCCGTTTTTTTCTCAGGTATGCCAAAATGTTCATAAACTTTCGAAATGTGAATATAATCAAAAATTTTCATTTTTGAATTTAGGAGTAACTTACTCCACGTAAGTCCAAATATAACTACAAAGATCAAAAGTTAACTTTTCGTAAAATTTTGTGTTTCTAATAAAAAAATTGAATTACTACTAAGCAGTCACTTCAGTAATGAATTTGAAATTATTAAATAGTACGTATACAAGCCAATCGGTAATAATATATAAATTTGTGATAAAAACATATAAAACAGACAATTAACTGACCATTATTTCAATTTATCTATGGTATCATATTATTTTAATATTTTTCATGAATAATTTTTCTAAAAACCGCATTAACAAAATATAAATTTATTGGAAAACATAAGAAGAGTACTCGAATTTTAAATTAGCCGATTACAAAACATTTTATAAAGTAAATTGTTCGTGAATTATCATATTTACCATATATTAAATTATTATAATTTTTAATAATTAATAATTGCCTAATTATAATTATTAGGCATTAATAATTTATATTGCATTCATTTGTGGCTTGATTCGATCCAGGAATTAATTGCGCATGGTATGCATATTCGCATTCTGGGGGGCATATTACGTAATTCTGTCAAGTCATTATTTGTTTGTACAAAGCATTTTAGCTGCTGGTCAGTCCAAATCGTTTGGTTGGAACGTGGCCATGTGCGGAATATTTCGGGTAAAAGCAGATAGTGTTGTATCATAAGAGTCATTAGGACGAGACGAAGATAATAAGATGCTAGTTTTTGCACTGGACGTCATTTGCTATCTGAGCCAAATATGAAATATTTATCATAATTGTATATTATTTTCGATATTAACTATAATATCATTTTCGAACAATTTTTTAAAACAAGTTTTTAAAAATTTACTAATCAAGTATTCATGATAATATACGCTGTCTATCTGATTACCGTTTAATGTAAGTTTACTAAGTGATTTAAAAAGTATCTATAATTTGCGAAAGTCTATAAATTTTCAAACCTAATTATAATAATTAATGTAAATATATTTAAACGCTTAAATACATTCTCATCTCTCATTCTCAAATACAAGTTAACGCTTTCCTTAGTTTATTGATTAGAGGTGTGAGCTTTCAAACAAAAGCTGGAGTTTTGGTGCTCGTTCCGGACAGGCTGATATCAAGCTTTAGTTATATCGGTTCTCATATAATATGATGAAATATTATGAAAATATGTAAAAATCATCATTACATATTACATAGAAATTGTAATAATAAATTCAACAAATAGAGATAGAACAACAGTTTGGGTTGCCATCTGTAAAAATACATCGCTTATAGGACTAATTTAAAATGTAATGGAATCCATTCAAAATATTATTGAGTTCATTTTATTAATTGATTTTTTTATTTTCTACTACTTTATACTTTATTTCAGACTGCAAATGCAGTGTTCCTATAGATATAAATTCATCTAAAATACTAGCTTGGTAAAAAAGAAATCCATTATTTTTGCATGAATTTGCAAATAATGGATTTCTTTTTCCCTAACCTAATATAAAAATTGTCATTTGAATGCATTCAAATTTCGAATGCATATCTATGGTATTTCATTTCAGAGGGTTGAATAAATTTATTTTTATAATAATAGCAGTACTACGAATTCACAATATATGGAATATAATATATTCCATATATAATATGAAAAACTTGACAAAATAGAAAGAAAAATGGCAAAAATATTTTGGAATGCAAAACATATTTTCATAGGTTATGGGTTATAGTATGCCGAACAATTTGTTTGCTTTTGTGTATATATGAATGTTTATGTTTTCATTTCATTTATCTTAATTTAGTCAAGTATATGATATAATATAAATTTAGTATTGAAACGCTAAAATGTCACAGTTAATAATTGTATTATTTTCTATTTGAACCTACTCGTTTTATTTCTAACACAATTAAAAAAAAACGTACTAATGAAAATAAAAACACGACAATATTAAAGGTTAACGGGTGAAAAAATCGAGCACCTATATGTCAAAAACAAGTAAAGTCAGCATTTTTTAACAACAATATGAGAAAGAAAAAGGAAAAAGATGTTAAATCAGCCATCACTTTCAATTTGGCAACGTCGCTTCAGGAGTTAAATGATAATGTTTGAAAATATCACAAAAGTATTTTTCTTTCGTTGTACGTTTTTTTTTATTTATGAGCACTGTTATTTAGTTTACAAATTCTGTACATAATTTTTAAGTATACCTTATTTATTTGTTTCATGAGACGTATTTTTAATTTTACGTTAGATTCTACAGATGTTTGTATAATAGCTTAATTGTAGGCGGGGTAAAAATGACCTAATAAACCTTTACACTGATAAAGGCGCAAACAATAAAAAATAGTAATTAAAAATGTAAATTTAGTTAAAAAATCAATTTTACAAAATATAAATTAAACTAGCTGTAAGTGGAATTCTGTCTTAAGGCAATTAAGGCAAATTACTGGAACTTCCCGTACCAAAACTTATTATTTTTTTAAAAACGATTAACACTTTTGAAAAAATTTTACTTCGAAAAAATTAGATTTTTGAGAAACTATAAATTTAACAAAAAATTGCTTTTTGAAAAAAAAAATTTTTTTGAAACAAAATTTTTTTGAAAAGAAAAATGTTTACTTCATTTTGACATATTTTAGAAATTCTGAACTTTTTTTTCAAAGCAATCGTACTGCTTGAACTGCATAGAGACGAAATGTCAAAGCGCGCAAGTGCCGCGCCGCCGTCTAACGCATAAGCATTGGTACGGAACCCATAGAAATGTAAAAAAAATTCAACTTATTGTTAAAATCTCTATAAAATATCTGATAATTTGATGTGCATTTTCATTAGATTTTCGGAACCGCTAGACCTACTTTCATGTAAATTTTATACATTCTTCATCTTGTCAATACAAGTGAAATGTTTTTTGAATTATTCAAATCGGACGCTCCGTTCTCTGAAAAACTGAGTTATCGTTTTCGGCACGCTTTGCCCCGTATCTTCGGAACGGCTAGACTTGCCTTCGCCAAAAACTAATCAGCACGTCTCCTTATCAATACGAATCGAATGTTTTTGAATTATTCACGTTGGTTGACCCGTGTTCCCGAAATCGTCCACGAAAATTTGTATCCACACACACACACATGCAAGCACACATAAACACACATACACACACACATACATCCATTTTTTCTAAGGTATACCAAAATATTCAGAAACCTCTGAAACATAAAGATATATAAAAATTTTCATTTTCGATTTTTTGCGATAACTATAATTTGCCCAACAGGAAGTTAATTAATAGTTATTCCAACTCTGTTGATGAATATTTCTGATGAAATACCAGATCAAGATTATATACAATACTATCTTTGTAAATAAGATATATTTAGCTTTGGTTGAATATTGCAAAAAATATTTTCTAAAATCCCTTTAAAATTGAAAATAAGATATTGGATTTGTTTGCTCCCTGATTCTCAGCTGTGGGGTAAAAGGAATGATAAAAAAGACAAATTTCAGAAAAATATTAAAAAAACATAGGTATTTTATAATAAGGAATTAACTAGAAATTTTTACTGAACATAGTAGGATAGTTGTTTGTCAGGTACGTATTATGTTTCGTGATG
This sequence comes from Ctenocephalides felis, assembly GCF_003426905.1. Taxonomy (NCBI): domain Eukaryota; kingdom Metazoa; phylum Arthropoda; class Insecta; order Siphonaptera; family Pulicidae; genus Ctenocephalides; species Ctenocephalides felis. The sequence continues at coordinate 7,043 of NW_020537010.1, forward strand.
TAGTTCACTTGGTTTAGATAGTATAATTACTAAAAGTCAAGTTGGACCTTTAGGCCCCAACCTACTATAAACAAATTTCACCAAAGTCAAAGTTTAGGAATAATATTTACAGAAGTTTTACATGAAGTTGGATAACTAAAAAGCCATATACTTTAAATAGTATCTCCTAAAACAACAATCTAAAATTTTTTAGACAAAGCGCATTATATAAACATGATTTTCTTTCCTAAAACAACACATTACCGAAAACAAAGCCTTGTCTTGTTTTCCAGTCTTCACTTAAGTGATTCATTAAACTCGTTAAAAATTCACAGCATGTGTTCAATTAGAACAATTCCCGCAACCCCAGCGGAATGCCTCGGGCTGCAAAGAATGTATCAAACCTTCGAGTTCGCGACTCACATAGTTGTGTCGACTTTACGACATCGCGCGGCATAGGGCGCGTCCTCTTCGCTATTTCACCGTCGTTATTTCACGCGACAGCGGGATCCGATTAAACGGGCGACGGGCGACGGCCGACGGCCGACGGACTTGGCGAGCTACGAGATCTAGAACTTCGGCCTCATTCTTATAACTGTTGTGAAATGTATGAAATGTAATCTATTCCTTCGAATGTAATCTCTTCCTGAACCCTTAAGAGAATTATCTGATATCTACGATTTTAGTGGAACAGAAAATTTCAAAGATGGGGTCGAACATACTATATAATAGGTTGGAAGTAACAATGATTTTGTTATTAGAATACCTTCAACTTAATATTTTAATAAATTCTTTTAGATTTTAAAAATAGATTAACTCTGTCACTAACATCGAACAAGTGCACAATTTTGAATCGATGGAATCAAGCTTATGAGGTGTATATTTGCCAATCACAGTGTAATTTATACTGGCATGAAATGAAAATGAAAAAATCACTACTGTTTTAAAAGTTACAATTCAACTGTAAAAAAGTTAAAATACATCAATACAAAAAACTCTACCACTTCCCCATGATAAGTATATTCGTTAATCACAGTTCACGTTTCCGACGTTTTAAGTCGTTCTGAATTGTTTAACCATAGAATGAAAAGTTGGAACTTTATAAAAAAAAAATTATTATCTTATAAATTACAATCTGTCTAAATAGAAAGACATTGAGTAATTAGTTTGACAAATAACATAAAATTTTAAAAGAAAAACCCAGTGGTTCCTCTTTTATTAATGTACTAAATTATAAATTTTGATATTATAAAGAAAAAAAGAAACTCAAATGTATACATACAATTATAAACATAGTAGGGTAGAGCGGGGCTAGTTGAGCATAGGGGCAAGTTGAGCAATCGAAATATCTCGAAAACTATTCACCGTCCGTTTAGGCATTATATGGCGGCAAGATAGAGGTTTGGGAAAAATAAACATCCCGCGATCGCTAGTGGCCGCTGGACAAATCAGTGAGACTCACGGGCGTTTTGTTTATTTTGAGACCAAAAAGTAAAAAAGTCATTCATCACGAGTTTTCGTTTAGTTTAGTCAAATGTTATTTATTTTAACCAGGTAAATTTTATTCTTCCATATAATTATAGTACTTTTAATATGCACAGAGATTCTGGGTATTACGGCTTTTTTATAAGCTCACTTTTATTTTGAAATTCCGAGTTGGGGTTAGTTGAGCATAGTCGATAAACTTGTTCTGTCACTAAGACAATTACCATTACTTCCAGAAATTAATTTATTATTAAGATTTAAGCTAAGTCTATGAGTTATAATATAAAGAAATAATGATTTTAAACAAAAATACTGAATATAATGGCAAAATAGTTCCTAACATACAATATTGTTTTGTTGATTCTACTTTTCGTTAATTATTCAAAGCAAATTACTATTAGTTTTGTTCTCTCTGTCAATAAAGACTATAAATATATAACTGGTTATTAAAAACTTATTTTATTTCATCACAAATTGACATTGAACCTATGATTTCATTATACTTTCTTAGTGCTCAACTTGCCCCACCTATGGGGTACATTGACTTTTGCATTTAAACAGCTGTAGCTTTTAAATTTTACTTATTACCAAAAAATAGTATTAACACTTTTGTTAAGCGATAAACTACAGATCTATTAAGCCATATAGTAATTTATTGAGACTTTTTATTGAGGAGCTACATCCGTTTAAGTAAAAATTTGCTTAACTAGCCCCGCCCTACCCTACATTACACAGACTACATATACACATACATACACAAACTTATCATAATAATATGGTAGAACAACTTATTACTGATTAAAGCGTTAGACCATTAAATGCTTTTTTAAATCTTATATTGTGTGTTGTGTTGTGAACTGACTTGCTGTCAATTCATTTGCATGATAGTCAATTTTGCTCTTGAAGTTAAGCGCGCTATTTTTAATTTCATCACTGATTGGGAGTGTATCGGTGTCCTGATGAATTAACCTTACATACCTTGGCTCAAACTTGTATGTATGTGTGTTTAAAATTTGACCATAATGACCATTGTATAGCCGTTTTCTAATAAAACTGGTGTTTGATAGTATTGCGAGATGATAGGCCAACATTTCGCCAAAAGTCTGAACCGATTTTGAAAATATTACTAATTAATTTTTGGTACAGATCTGCCGCGTTTTTTGTAGTAATTATTGGACAAATATTTTTTGGCGATTGTCGTTAAACTTTCATTGATAATAAGGTTGAATGCACTAATAAATATAATAAAGCGCATAAAATATAATAAGCGCATAAATGTTAGGAATTATATCGATATTTACACACATTAAGTTTTTTTGTATTTTGCTAGAAAGCAAAACACAAATTACAACTATGTATTAACATTGTTATTTGAAATTATTGATTTTGAATTTTAATGTAAGCATTGATTTGTTTACACTTGAAATTCAAGGTGTGCAAATTAAATAAATAATTGCAAAAAAATTGTAGTTTAATAAAATACTTATTGTTAGTAATTTTTCAAGAAACATTTAAATACCTGTTCTGTAGAGTTGAGAACGTGGAAAACTAAGAAAAAATATCCTGTAATCTAGATAATTTTCTTACCAATCGACAACTTGAATTATTTTTGCACAGCAGTAAATTCTAGTACTGAATATTTGAACTGAACAAATGGGAATAGATGAATATTTTGTGAGCAATAGAAAACAATATAAGCTGTTAACATAAAGAGTCACTTACCACGATGCCTTTTAATTTGAAGTTTTCATTATTATTACAATTTACTTACATTATTTCAGGAAATTTGACAAATCAACTTGATTAGTTTATAAACATAAACTAAATATTTATCTCACAAATGGGAATTGATGAATATTTTATGAGCAATGGAAAACAATATAAGCTGTTAACATAAAGAGTCGCTTACCACAATGTCTTTTAATTTGAAGTTTTTATTATTAATACAATATATCAACATTATTTGAATAAATTTGACAAATCAACTTGATTAGTTTATAAACAAAAATCGGGATAATCATCAGGTGGAGATCACATTAAGTAATTAATTATTTAGCAGACCCTTAGTAAGGATTTTCTCGTAACCAAGATAAAGTGAATCAACCAACTGAATGAATGTGAATCATCTCAAAATCTATATTGATTTTTAATTTACATATAAATTTCAAAAAGTCAAAATTTACAATAAAGTAGAGATATATCTATAGACAAAACCCTACCCCGAAGAATTTCGGGCTTAATACAAATGCTCCTGGTCAAATTCTTAGAACAAATTGCTGAACAATAGATAAGTGTTTGTAAGCGCAATCAGAAAAAATCTGAATCAATCATTAAAATTACACATAACCCCATGCAGTGGGTATATTGTAACAGTAACTTCAAAGAGCAGATTTTCGATATTAATTTGCTGATTTAAAATTTCTAATAAGTCAAGTGAACTAAATTAAACCAGGTTTTACAACATGCAACAAAAGGTTTTGTAGAGTCAATACTGCCATGCACAATATCGAGATCATGCGATCGAACGCGGCAACAACGAGAAGCAATCACGCGTACGCCAATCAGTGAACAATGAACATCGCTGCATTCAGCCAGCGCAGAGTTCGCCGTTCGGCGCACAGCGGATGACATGTTTGCACCCAGAATGATTCTAATTTCCCATCAGCGGCGTCACCAGGCACCACCTCATGCGTGATATAGTCGACAAGACAGATATGGAGCTGGGATTCTTGAATATTGATATTGTGAGATATTAATCTGGGATGCAATAAGTTAATCAAACTTCAAATTACATTTGTGCAAAATAAACATGTTTTTTGTGTTTAGTACAATCTATCAATCTATTAAGTCCATTTCTATGGTGAGCAATTTTTACTTTGATCTTCATTTCATTTCGTCAATAGTTTATTGAAATCTTGCTTAAGTGAATTGGGATAGTTTCTCAGTTTCTCGGTAGGGAAGACTGGGTACGTTTATGCCGCTTTTATTTGATCAGCAATAATTTTGAAACGTAAATTGAATGCTTACTTGTCAACGTCAAAATTCTGAAATACTGTCCTTGATTACTATGGATTAGTAATAAAAACACATCATACAGAAAAGGGCGCCCAAGACGACTTGACAAGGATAAACGACAGAACAGCAACAGTTAAGCAACAGCTTGAGGAAAAGTTATGTGAACTATATTGGTTAATGGGTAGAAGATCCCATCTTTCTGTACACAATAAACTACTGGTATACAAGGTTGTACGTAAGCCGATTTGGACATATGGCATAGCACTTTGGGGCACCACATTTAAAAGTAATGCTAACATCATTCAAAGGTTTCAGAACAAAGTTCTTAGGATCGCTCTAGGCGCCCCAAAATATACTCCCACCTGGCTGATCCATAATAACACATATATGCGCACTGTTAAAAGTTAAATAAGTTAAAAGATTTGCTGTTAACCACAAAGACAGACTGGAAGAACACCCAAACGAGTTGACCAACGCACTGCTATCCACAAACACAACACGAAGACTCAAAAGAAAAATATTTAGTGATTTAATTAGCTAGAAATTACTCGTGTCACATTATATTAATTCTTATAAAGGAAAAATGCAACTGTGTTTTTCACTATTTATATATCGATGCCATTTTTTATATTTAATTGCCAAAAGATTTACTTAATGTCTATGTAGGACAGTTGTGAATATATTATTGAATAAAAAAAAAGGTTAAGCAACATTAGTTAAAATGGTTTATAAGGACTTTGTCAGTAATATGTGAGACAAAACAACATAATGATTGAAGCAATGTTTGTGAACATAATATAACAAAACGTAATTTTTTTAAACAAAGTTAACAATAAATTATAGTTTTTTTTTCTTGCATTGAATTTTTCTTCTTTCTCTTTCGTATTCTTAGTTAGATTTCTCTTAAAATTTAGCTCGAAAAGAAACGTGAAATGCACGACAAAACCGTACTAACAAAATTTGTCACATGTATACCCAACGCGCACTTTTAAGAACAAATCATCTTTATGACTGAGCTACATTGATTGGTAATTAACTACCAATGCTAAACTTACAACAAAAAACTTACTTTTGATAGTTTAAAAGCAATGCGGTCTACAGCTCATGATAATTTTGAGCGCCGATTGATAGTAATAATGGTAGTTTGTTTTTAACATATTATATCTTTCTCACTCCAATTCATAAGCAATATTGTGACGATAATCAATATTATCGTTGTATTGATAATTATTGTCGCCTGAAGTTAATCTGTTATGATGACTGTCACTACCGCACCCTGGCACAGCCGTTTCCATTCTCCCCAACTTTTGGAAATTTAGCTCTTACTAATATTTATTTTCCGGCAGTCCGGCAGACTGAAAGTAATATAGCTGGATTCAGGCGAATTTATTTTAGTTTTCCACTTTTATTACAATGTTTATAATTTATTTTAATATTTTTGCAAATGCTAAGAGACAATAGTCGCTTCTTTATGCGCTGCCTCAATTGCCATCTTAAAATTAGTTAAATATTTATTAATAAAATAAGCACGAGGAAATTAAAAATAAAAATCAGAATAATTGAATACTGTATGAAGCCTAAGCACTTGAAGAAATTTTGTGTGTTTTGCTCTTTGAATACCATTCATAAAACTAATTTTATATTAACGGTATAAATATTACACAAAAATTTAAATTTACATTTAAAAGTGACCAATACAAAATTAAGTACTGTAGAAGAATGAAACAAACATAAGAAATTAATAAAAAAATATGTATGAGCTTTTTTCAATATGATGTACCACCTACAAACACTGGTGGAAATTTTATGATAATATATAACTGTAATAAAATGAAACTCAATACATTCAATTTTTAAAATAATAAATGCGCAAGAAAAATGTTGCGGTTTTGTCGTTTTTAATTTTTTTTTTAATTTTATTTGTTTCAATATATAATCTGCAATCAGGAATACAAAAAAATAAAAAAAATATTTTAATTTATAAACTATCGCAAATTAGAAAATAAAGTTTGAATTAAAAAAGTAATATTTTGATGTTCTACTCGTCTGCCGATCTATAAACTAAGTTAAAAAAAATCATAGAGACTATTATGCATCTATAGCTAAATTGTGTATACATCAAAATTAAAATTGCATGGTGTTACCGTGGTTGTGTAAAAATTTATTATATATTAAGTTATAAACATATGCGGGGTAAAATAATTTTATTAAAATTTTATAAAGTGCGAATAACACCATGCAGATAACTCGGCTCATTTCCTACACGCGTGGGCTCGATAAAACGGCAGCAAGATTCACTAAAGCGTGCAAACATGATTTGCGGCCGTGTAGGGCCTCGGTTGCAGTCAACGGCATGACACCGCGCGTCACATGTGCCACATAGCAGCAAATGACAAGCGTGGCTCTATTACCGCCGAACGGATGCAGTTCATAAAACACATAAGCAGAAAGTTGGTTAACTTTTTATTCAAAATTATGTTAGATGATTTAGTAAAATTAGTTTCATTTTAATGGATAATGAATAATGAAATGAAACATTACGATGTTCGTACTAGGAATTTTCAAATTCTTCGGGACTGGAAAGTCTGATTGTCAGAGCTTTATTGACTAAAAGTTTATTGTAGTCGCTAAGATTCGACGTGCTTTTTATGATACTGCGATGCTTGCTTTGTTTAAACAATAAAAGAAAAATGTCGTCTTTTCATAGGTTTTTACAACTTTGGTAACATGTAAAAGTCAACCGGAGTAATATCTGATGAATTTGGTGGCAGGGGCATGACTATTGTATTGTTTATGACCAAAAATGCAACGACGAGTGACCAAATGCCTGAGAAGTTTTGGAATAAATGCCTCCAACATTTGAAAAAATGTTATGACAAGACCCCAATTGATATGGCAACTACATCAGCAACTTCTCTAATTGTGATTCTGCGATCAATTATACGTATTTAATCAACTCTTCCTTAGGCCAACACCAGCGGAATGTTTTTAGAATTATTCAAATTGCATGCTTTGTTCTCTCGCAAACTTAATTGTCATTTTTTGCACTCTTTGCTTCGTACCTCCGAAACGGCTGGTCCAATTTTTGCCAAAAACTAATCAGCACTTCTACGTATCAATAAAAATCGAATGTTTTTTGAATCAATCGAAACGGTTGAGCAGTGCATCCGAAATCTTTGACGAAAAATTGTATCCACACATACATACACACTCAGACACACATACACATACACTCAGACACGCATACTCACATATGCATCAATTTTTCTAAGGTATACCAAAATACTCAGAAATCTCTAAAACGTAAAGATATTAAAACAATATAAACAAACTATAGATAAAGCTAAAAATTATAGTTGCGATTAATCTACTGTAAGTTTATTATTATATAACATAGATGAAATTTACTATCCCTATATTGACAGCAAAGCAATGAATGTAATAATATGAATGATTTTAACGTAATCATAAAATGGGTAGTAAACATAAAGTGAACAATGAACCATCATTTGCAGTCCCGCGTGTAAATTTTATGTGGCATCATATAGGTACAAGCTTCATAAAGGTTTTACAATTATAAAAGAACTATAAAACAACAAATAACTTTCATAGGTAATATATAGTCTAAAACACTTTAGTTAGCATTAAACTCTAAAGTTCAATACAAACTTAATTCATCAATCGGAAGAAGTCATTTATTTTTGAATACAGTACTAATATGCACTAAACTAAAAATATTTTTATTATAATATTAATAATATTTACTACATTAAAAAAATAATCTATTTTTTTTATTAACTTCCTGTAGGGTAAGTTATTGTGATCGTCCAAAAATAGAAATTAAATATTTTTACATTTCTCGACGTTTTGAAGGTTTCTGAACATTTTGGCATACCTCAGAAAAAATGCATGTGTGTGTGTATGTATGTATGGATACAATTTTTCGGTCACGTTTTCGGGCGCACGGATCAACCGATTTGAATGGTTCAAAATTCAAATTCTCGATTCCTATTGATAGGGAGATGTGCTGATTAGTTTTTGGCAAAGGAAGGTCCAGCAGTTACGGAGATAAAGAGCAAAGAGTGCAGAAAATAGAAATCAAGTTTTTGAGAGAACAGAGTATTCGATTTGAATGATCGAAAAAACATTCAATTAATAATGATTGAGAGATGTGGATATTGGTTTTTGGCAAAGGTAGGCCCAGTCATTTCAAGAATACAGAGCTAAATGTTAAAAAAATGGCAGTTTTTTGAGAGATCTAAGCGTCCGATTCAAATGATTCATAGTACTTTCTACTTGTTTTAACAAAATAATTGATTTTGGAAAAAAATGTGTTTCATAATATTTTTTTTTCAATTTTTTTTTTCATTTTTTTATATTGAAAATGAATCAGATTTTATTTTTAATTCTGACTGAAGTTCTAATATATTTTAAACAAATAATTTCAATGCATTTCTCGAACATTTAGTTACGGTACGGGAAGTTCCAGCAATTTGCCTTAAGGCACGATGCCATACACCACACTAGTTTTATTAATTATTTAATAAAATAAGATGTAGTCTCCCTCAATATAGTTTCTATGTTTAATTTTTCAGTGTGCTTCTTTAATCTTAATAAAAATATCATAAATAAATAGCATTACTATGAAACATACCCGTATATGTATTGGATTGAAATCCTATTATGAACAATCACTTCTAGAGTGAAATAAATTCAGTCAAACTTTTACATCAACGCTATGTCTATGCTTTGTACCATATTTCTGTTTTTATTTTTGTGTATGCAAATGTGCAAGCGTGAAATTCACTTCAGTTACAATTATGTATGCGTAGGGTATCATATTGCAATGGTTCAACATGAATCAACAACCTAAATGAACGTTAAATACGAAAAAGAACATGTTTATTCAAAACATGCTTATGCTTGCTTTTGTAGCAGTAATTTAAATTCATAATAATTACCTAAAATTACGCTAAAATATTAGATTATAAATTGAACCTGAAATATAATATATCATGCTTTACATGAATATATTGGTATTGTATTTATGTTGTTCTTTGTGCAAACAACTGAATATTACAAGCAAACAATGCGAAGTTCCATGTAATAGCTCATAAGTTGTCATCCACAAATTTAAACCATTTTTAAAGTTTTGTCACCGAAGAGTATTAAATTTTTACCTGTGCAGAAATTCAATTCTAATTTTTGAATTTTATTCATCTATTTAATTAACTTTTTGTTGGATAAGCTATAGTAATGTGCCAAAAATCAAAAATGAAAATATTTGCATATCTTTATGTTTTAGAGGTTTCTGAACATTTGGCATTCCTCAGAAAAAATGAATGTGTGTATGTATGTGCGGATACAATTTTTTAAAGACGTTTTCGGGAGTACCCCTCATTCTATTTGAATAATTCAAAAAGCAAACAATTCCTACTGATAGGGAGATGTGCTGATTAGTTTTTTAGAAAGGTCCAACCGTTTACAAGATACGACGCAAAGAGTGTAGAAAATGACAACTTGGTTTTTGCCGGGCATCCAATTGGAACGATTCAAAAAACATTCAATTTGTAATGATGAGAAGAATTGGTGATTAGTTTTTGGCAAAGACAGGTCCAACCCTTTTGAAGATATGGAGCTAAAAGAGTAAAAAGTGTCAATTTTTGAGATAACGAGAGAAGCATTAGATTTGAAAAATTCAAACTGCTTGTGTTGTTTCTGGGAAGAGCAAAAAAAAATTATTATTTCAAATTTTTTTTTTTTTATTTTCAATTTTTTTTAATATCGAATCGATTTTAATTCTAATTATAGCTGCTATACTTAAAAAAAATTATTTTTAAATTTGCAATTCAGCTTATATAATTCGTAGAGTTATGAGACAAGATTCTTCATTCTATACTACCCTTGGAATGGAATCATTAAGTTTTGTTTATTTACTTTTCATGTAAACTTATATGAACATCATCGTCCAATTTATAAGCTTTTATATTTTGTATATAAAATACGAATAATGAAAGTTAATTTAAAATATATTTGAAAATATTTCATATTTTTCGAAAATTTTATCACAGTACCGGAAATTTGCCTTAAGACTCGATGCCGTACACCACTAGATTAATTTCTAATTTTGACTCTTTGCAAATTTAAATTCGTTAAATTTTATTGGTACGTGAAATGCAAAGTAATTTCAGATCCAAATATATTTTGTTCGGATATATAAATAATTGTTACCATATAAATGATCATAATGATAAAATAACCCAACTCTCGATCATACTAACTAAAATATTTATGGATATTGAGTATCGAAATGCATACATAGTATGCGAATGTATTGCGCGAGCATATGAATAATTCAAGAGATTCAAGTTATATAAAGAAGAAAACATTGGATCGTTTGAACGGTTTTGGATACTTTGAAGTTCATTGTTTATCCATGTGACTTCAAACAAATCTATTATTTATTGCATAACAAAGCGTAGCCCACAGCAATAGCGTGCGGTTGCTATCTTTATAGCCGAACATGTATGGAGCGCAGGTGCAGCTGATATTTTAAAAATATTATGAATATAGATCAGAAGATTAGTGTCTGTATCCACTGCAGAAGCAGGAAATATTTATTACAAGGCAACCACTATAAAGTTTTCTCAAGTAAAATTCATGGGTATGGCAGAAGGGTATGTCTGCTGATAAACTAGAAAGATGTGTTGCTTTATAATTTTCATTCTGAATTTACATTTGTTATTTTCACAAATAGAACATGGCACTGTGGAGAATAATGATAATGGTTTCACATTGTGATCACTTCACAAAACATACATGTGCATACGTGATATTTATTTATGCAAAATACAATTGTATCAATATAATTAAAAACAAAGAGATTTGCAAGCACATAACGAAACTAATCAGTTCAGAAAGCACTTAAAAATTTATATATTATAACAAAGCAAGCCAAACTTACTCAAAATTTTCAATGATATTGAAAAAGTCGCAATTTATTAGAAACCACGTACCAATTTTTTTTATCTTCCCCTAGAGTAAGTTGTTGTAAATGCCGAAAAATGAATAAGTTAAAAAACATTCGATTACTATTGATAGGGAGACTTTAGTGCTGATTAGTTTTTAGCAAAGACAGGTCCAGCCGTTTTGGAAATACGGAGCAATGAATGCAAAAAATAGATCTAGAGTTTTTCAGTCAATTTAAAAAACATTCAATTAGTAACGGTGAGTTCAGTCGTTTCGGAGATACGGAGCTAAATGTGCAAAAATTGACCGTTTTTGCAAGCATCCTATTAGAATGATTCAAATAAAGTCTTGTTTATTTGTAGATATTTGTAACCGTTAAAGTTCAGTCGTTTCGGAGATACGAAGCTAAATGTGCAAAAATTGACCGTTTTTGAAAGCATCCTATTAGAATGATTCAAATAAAGTCTTGTTTATTTGTAGATATTTGTAACCATCTATAAACGTCGTGATAAAATTTATAAGTTTTTATATTTTGTCTATAAAATACGAATATGAAAGTATCAGCATTTATAATAATCTACGTGGGAACATGTAATATTCTTCGAAAATTTCATTACTGTACAGTAAGATCCAGCAATTGGCACGATGCCAGTCACCACTAGTTAACTTCCCGTAGGGTAAGTTATTGTAATGGGCCGAAAATCGAAATTGAAATTTTTTACATTTCTCGACGTTTTGAAGGTTTCTGAACATTTTGGCATACCTCAGAAAAAATGGATGTGTGTTTGTGTGTGTGTATGTATGTATGGATACAATTTTTCGATCACGTTTTCGGGCGCACGGATCAACCGATTTGAATGGTTCAAAAAACATTCGATTTGTATTGATAGGGAGATGTGCTGATTAGTTTTTGGCAAAGACAGGTCAAACCGTTTTGGAGATACGGAGCAAAGAGTGCAGAAAATAGAAATCGAGTTTTTGAGAGAACGGAGCATCCGATTTGAATGATCTAAAAAATATTCAATTATTAATGATTGGGAGAAGTGTTTATTAGTTTTTGGCAGAGGCAGGCCCAGCCATTTTGAAGATACGGAGCTAAATGTGCAAAAAATGGCAGAGTTGAGAGAAGTAAGCGTCCGATTTAAATGATTCAAAGAACTTCCTGCTTGTCTTAACAAAATAATTGATTTTGGAGAAAAAAAATTTGTTTGAACTTTTTTTTCAATTTTTTTTTCTTTTTTCAAATAATTCAGATTTTATTTTTAATTCTGACTATAGTTCTAATATACTTTAAACAAATAATTTCAACTTTGCAATTCAATTTATATAATTGTTATAAATATTAGACAATGTTACAATACTTATAATGTAATCTATTTGAAAACATTCAATATTCCTCGAACATTTTGCTATGGTACGGGAAGTTGCAGCAATTTGCCTTAAGGCACGATGTCATACACCCCACTAGTTTATATTTTTTATGATAGTTACTATACATTATAGCACCTCGATTCCATTTGACGTTGAGCTCTGGGACACCTTGTATAGTTTTATTTTATCAAAAATTGGGTACTAAAGCTTAGTCAGAAGAAACAGCTTAATTATTTAAATACCCTAGTAAAAAAGTTAGTGCATCCTTACGTTCTAAGTATATAAATAAAAAAAAATCTTTTTATATAATTTCTTGTAACTTTTATTGTATCATCTATATAGCTGCATCACAGGATGTATTATAAATCTCAAATAGAATATTGTAAGTCTTGTAAAAGGTAAGTAATGCGTATGTAGTAAAAAATTCATCTGCGAGAATGAAACTACTAACAGAAAAGATTTCCTCTTGAAATTGTACAGATAAAATATTGAAACACAAAAAAATATCGGTAAATTGACAAAAATAATTATAATAAATAGAATAAAATATTCAAGAGAATATAAGTTAAGCTAAGCTTAGGGCAATAAAATATTCTAACTGCAGAGTGATATATGTGTAATTAAATATTCTAGTGTAATTATAAATTCATCAAATTTATTGAATGTCCTTTACTGGACAGTTGTAAATATAAAAGATAATAAAAAGAAATTCTAATATATGAGATGAGTCTGTATATAAAAAATATGGCTGTATATAAAAAAGAGGGAAACATATGAAATAGGAAATTAAAAAATCTAAAAAATAAATTGCAAAAATATGACATTTTTGCTCATCCCACATGAAAAGTAATAAATCAAAGTCCCAAAAGCAATAATAAACAAAACCGCTGGTAATAATCAAAAAGCGTACAAGGAAATACATTCGATGTGTGATATACGAATTGACCTATATATCCAATTGGATTATGCCTCATGTACAGATAGGGCACCTACGCATCGGTATTTATATACTTCAAAGACCCAAAACCTCAAACCATTGCCCGCCAAGGCACTCCAAGGCACTCCAAGTCACGTCCAACAGGTCACGCGCGAATCTCGTACGTGCTCTGACCATCAATGATAACTTTAGACGCGGTCAGATGCTAATCATTTCAATATTTGAAAGCCTAAAGATCTCTTCAAACAAATGATGGTCATGTAGTTACAGAAATCGAATGGGGATTTGCAAAACTCTCCTTGTTTAACCGAATATCGGAATCGTTTACGAAAATCGTAAAGGTAATATTTGAGTTATTTCACGGTATGAAATATGAGAGAGAACGATGTTTTTATAATAAAAAGACATAGGTTTTGAATATCTACAGTGAAAATCATTATGAAACATACAGAGAAAATAGATTATCTATCTCTACAAGATAGGGTTATATTGGATGTTAGACACTATGTGTGTAGTGCGTTGTACAACACCGATTGCATTTAGACCTTAATTTTGTTATAGTTCTTTCAATTCCATAATATCGAATTGTTAATTTTTTAACTTCCTGTAGGGTAAGTTATAGTAATCGCAAAAAAATCGAAAATGAAAATTTTTATTTATCTTTACGTTTCAAAGGTTTCTGAATATTTTGGTATACGTTAGAAAAAATGAATTCATGTGTATGCATTTGTGTATGTGTGTATGTGTGTGTGCGAATATTTCAAAAAAACATTCGATTCGTATTGATGAGAAGAGGTGCTGATTTTTGGCGAAAGCAGGTCTAGCCGTTCCGAAGATACGTGGCAAAAAGTGTCAAAAACGGTAACTCAGTTTTTAAGAGAACGGAGCGTCCTATTATAATAATTTTAAAACATTTTACTTATATTGACGAGATGAAGAACTGATTGAATTTTTGAGAAGGCAGGTCCAGCGGTTATGAACACTCAATAAAAATAAGTTAAAAAAAAATCATTTGGCGGTCAAAAATGTTCATTAGACGTATGTATATCAAATTACCAGGTACTTTATTACCAAGTTCATTGGACATATGTACACATCTTGTGTATTTTTTTGGGGTTCCGTACCAAGATTTTTTATCATGATACGGGAAGTTCCAGCAATTTTCTAAAGTTAATTATATCAAACTACTAAAATGCTCAAAACATGCTGCTGTATTAATCCTTGAATTTAAATAAAATAAAATCTATATGCTACTGGACCATTTTTCCATAGGAGGTCTGTTTTTACGTGTATATAAAGCTTTTTGGTTTGTATCATGGCAAAAATTGAAATACGTCTAAACACTTCTATTTTAAACGTTTCACCTTAACTTTATAAGATCATAGTTGCAGCCCAGGAAACTAAATGATTTTGTAAGTAGTTTTTGGGATTATCATTTTATTTTAGATATTATTTTGGATTTAGTAACTAATAACTAAAAAAAGTTAATATCAGATTGAATTCTATACATTTGTTTATTAGCAGGTAATACTGAAGCTTAAGGTAGTACGATTCAGGCAACAACGCGCCTTGACTGTACCGAAAACACATTTTTAAAAGACATATATAAATACTTGTTTTAATAAAAAATATCAGTAATTGCCAGTCATAAGACAACTAAATAAAATTTCTTCTTACTTAATTGCACTAAACACAAAATAATTAGTTTGTTTTGGGATACGACTCAGGAAAACGTACTCTACTATTCAAATACATCAAATAGACAAAAAAATTAAACTAATTGTAAGTAGCTCGATATGCATACATAATCAAATTGATTAATAAAAAATGAGAGTCTATTAAGGAGGAATGTTTTTTTTCTTAAAATAAAGTTTTTGCTTTCACTACAAATTAATCAATGCGATCTCTGATTGATCTTGTGCAAACATGCTTATAATATCAGGAATTGTTAAATTAATTTCATTTGTTTACCAAAATTTCATTTATTTCCGATTCTAAAAATGTATTTTTTTAAATGTGGACGTGTAATGTAATCAGTAGATCTAGATACTTACGAAATACTTGCATATGCTTCGACCTATATTCTGATTAGAACCGTTGAAACAAACTTTTTTATAATGCAACCGCTAATCGCAGGCCTTTACTATTTTATTATGCTATTTCAGACTACGACTTTGTATATCTTTACACAAAATTTTATCAAAATCGTCCAAATCAACGCGATTTACCAGCCCATATTTTTCAAACAGTTTATGATTTTTTTCAATCGATTCAGGATTATAATCCTGATATGACAATATCACATATATGTGCTGAAATAATTTTACATTTTTCTGCTTATTACAAAGAAATGGATTATCAGCGCATAGAACTGATACATATGGAAAGGCTCTTAAATTTTTCAAATCGGTTCTGCCGAGAAAACTTCGACGAAAGATTAAAAATCGGCTCACATACACACACATACTTTTTCCAAATTTGGTCTTAATCGATTCAGAATGGCTTAAAACGTCATAAGCATGAAATTTGCAACTCAGATTTTTTTTTGCCAAAATAAACTTTTTTAAAAAGTTATTAAACCTTAAGATTAATAAATCAATTTTAATTTAGTTAAGAAACAGTCAAATAGTAATTTAAATTATTTTATAAGAAATATTGTACGAACATCTTACACAGTTAAAATTCAATTACCTGCACAGGTGTTGAAAATAACCTGAGCAGTAATCCGTTCATAACAAACTAACGTATAATCTATTTCTACGTTTGACAAATTGCATATATAGCCGGAAGCCGTGAATCAGGATTTCATTATTTATCAATTCAAATCTCTAATCTGGCTTCGTATTTCAAATGGTTTACAATGTGCATTGAGTTTTAGCACATGCCGAAGTCATTGTTCAAATATAGTCATGCTATATTGTTGCACGTAATCTGAAATGCTATCGTATCACTATGGGATAGCAGCTATTATAACGTCTATAATGGCTTCTGCAGTTTCCTACTTCTATAACGTAGAGCAGTATATATGTACGTAGGTTAGGCAGCCCGACGTATCGCATTAGACTTAATAATTGTTCACTGTTATCGGATACATTGACTACCGTCGGATGTGTCAAATTAAAAGAAAGTTAACATGATTATTAGTACTTACATAAATTGGAATTCAGAAAGATGTTGCATTGGTACATAATGTACCAATACCTTTAAATTAAAATAGGGCTTGCTCATTCAATCCCGGTTGGAGTAGCCTGTTGTCAAGCAGTAGTGACAACAATTTTTGTTAAAAATTTTAAATAACAATATGTTTCCAAGTAAAAATAACACCTTTCCGGCATTTCTGTATCAATGAATATTCGCCCTATTACAGGTATTGGAAGAATAATTCATCACACAGAGATAGGACAACTGGTTGGGTTGCCATCTATAGAATCGACTAGTATTAAGTCAAATTAGCACAACAGCTTATAGTACCCGCAAGTTCTGTTTTCTGTTCAAAATAATAAAAAATATAAATTAACATGATTTTTGCTTTCTACAAGTAGCGAGAATAATACTTTGCATATGAATATTTGACATTATTCTGCAAAACGAAGATAATTATTTCTTTCATAACATAGTGATGCAAACAGTTATATTTTGTACCTATTATTTCATTCAAAAAATGAGAATGTTACCGACGAACAAGCTGAGCCTCAACTCGCGGAAGAGTTTATGTCTCTAGCTCTGCACGGATCAGAGACAGGGACTCTAAGAAAAGCCGACAGTAACTGGAGAGCTTTGAAATGCGGTGCTGGAGACAACTTGAAATGGGACAGTTTTCAAATTACAAGACGAATGAGAACGCGAGTTAATAATTTTGCTTTTTAAACATATCGTAAAAAATAATTGAGCAATAATAATTATTGACAATAAAAAAAAAATTAATAAACCTAATTGTGCAGAAAAATTAATTAGGCTTAAGAAAATGACAAAGCAGATCAGTATCGACAGGGTGATAGCGCAGTACTATTTTGTCAAGCAATTTTATAAAGTTTTCAGATGATACAAATCAGCAATAAATAATATATAAATTTAAATGAAAACTTTTTAATAGCATTTTTAATAACGCTGAATATGCTTCAGAATATGTATATTTATAAGATTATAGGTAACTCTGAATATCGAACATTATAATAACACAGTGTAAAAAATGAGTCTGAATTCGGTGTGCGGCATTTGTTTTCCAATTTAGTTTCTATCGCTAAACACAAATCTAAAGTCACAATTGGGGGTTAAATGGTAAAAAAATTAGCTAAATAAAAAACGGAAAAATCTGCAATCTAGTCATTCTTATGCATAATAATCCAGATCTTTGTTCTATTTTTGCAACTTTCTGCCCATTGGCCCCAATTTTGGCTTCAGATTCGTGTTCAGAGGTAATAACTAGATTAAAAACATATGATGTATACCCAATACAGACAACTTTTTTTGTGGACGTCAGTAATCCACCAGAATCGCAGATAATAACATTTTTTTTTTTTTTTTAAATTCTAACAGCGATCAGAACTTATGAGTTCTATGAGCTGTTGTGATCAATTATCTTACAATTATTATAGATGGCAACCCAAACAGTTGTCCCATCTCTATGTGCTGAATTATTACAATTGTTGTAATAGTGATGACTTTTTACTTCCAAGTGGCATGTTGCCACTACAGCTATGCCCACGAAAGGCCATTTTCACTTGAAATCATATTTGAAATCTATGATTTCAAGTGAAAATTTGGTATCAAGCTGCTTTGATACCGAACCGACCGAGGTTGGATTCGAACCTGGGACTAGGATTTGCTAGCCCACGTTCTTACCACGGGACCACGGCCGGCCCTGAGATAATAACATGAACGCTTTAAAGAGTCAACTAGATATATGTTATGAAAGTAATTGCAAAATATGCATTGGTACCACGGAGATATCAACATTGTGGAAATCGGGATATTGTTCAAACTATACAAATTACTTATATTAGAATATATATTTCATCCAATAAAAGAAACGTACAGAAGTCTATCTCATGCTGTCTTTAAGAGTTTAAGATTTTGAAATCGATTCTATATTTGTTGCGTAAATTGAATCGAGATAAATACAACATGGCTAAGACATGTTTAAAATAAACAACTCCATAATAAATCATTAATAAATAAGGAAATCAAATAATCGAATCAAATACACTTTCAAGGTAACGACTAAAGCAGTGATTCCCAAACTTATTTCGCCTACCGCCCCCTTTCCTGAAA
The DNA here is from genome assembly GCF_003426905.1 of Ctenocephalides felis. Lineage (NCBI taxonomy): Eukaryota > Metazoa > Arthropoda > Insecta > Siphonaptera > Pulicidae > Ctenocephalides > Ctenocephalides felis. The sequence continues at coordinate 26,070 of NW_020537010.1, forward strand.
AAATATTACTCAGCGCCCCCCTATTTTTTTCAATAGCAATTAATAAGGTATATAAAAATTATTGTAACTGCAAAAGATAAATTGACGAATAAGAAACCAACTTTGAACGCTATTTTAATAAATCATAAAACATTCAGAAAAAAAATGCAGCATCTAATTTTTCAGATATATTACGGCTATATTTGTAATGAAATGCAATAGCAATTGGTACATCACTGCTGACGGAAAGGTTTTGCTGATTTATTTATTAAAATAATGGACGTTATCAAAATTAATCTTTTACTCTTTCAAAAGAAGGTTGTAAAATAACATCAAAGTTTGAAATTATAAAACTATATTCAAAATAAAGATTCTATCTTTATAATTTTAATGTGAGGGATGAATCTGGTGTGCTGCTACCAATTTAGCAATTTTCAGTTCTATCTTCGTCAGAAGTAATCTTAAATCACCACGATCGACTATTTGTAATCGGTTTCTTTTATTTGTTAATAAATTAGTTGCAGCGCTGAATCCACGTTCTACTAAGCATGATGATGGAAATGCAATCAGAATTTTTTTATTGGCAGACCAATTTTGTGGGTAAGCGTATTACTTCACTTATGGCCGGTATTAAGTTCTTTACCAATAGTTTGAAGTTTTCCCGACTTGGCAATCATTTATGAAATATTATACGAAACAAGCAAGCCATCGCCGTCTTGAGAAGTTGTGGTTGAAAAGAGATTTGCCACTGTTGGTTGTTATCTGAATTTTTCTTTTAAAGTATGAAAATAGCTTTAGTAAATTTTTATCTATTTTATCACCATGAATTTTAGTCAAATGTTCTTGTAATCTAGAAGGTTTCATAGCTTCATTTGAGAAATTTTTCTGAAAAATCAGACACATTGGCAATGTAATATTCACAGGCGACTCAATAAAGCCATATTTCAAATATTCGATATTACATTGTCTACATTTTTTTGATTCAGCCATTATTATATGCAGAATGAGAGGAATGAAATCTAATATACATCATATCATTAATTGTCAAGCATATGTAATTACAACAGCAATAATACTTAACAATTATTGTGACACTATTTATTACTGAACAAAAAACTGCTTTTGGTATAAAATTATATTATCCAATAATAATACACAACGCCGGCTTAATTTGCAAATATCACAATTGACTGTTCATTTGTTTTCACTATACTACTTAGTCAAGATTTGACCAGAGCTCTTTATATTCAACCCGAGACACTTTGGCGTGTGTAGGGGGTATAAAAGTACGAATATAAATACCTGTAGCTTATAATAACTGAGAGACTAACAAAAGTAACGAAAGAAAATCCTTTTTGCCGCGATCCAATAATGTTAACAATGCAATGCTTTATGCAAAATTAATCCGTATATAGTAAATTGTTCCAATTTCTTTCTATAACATTATCCAACGGGAAACTTTTTATTAGCGGATATTTCATTATTTATTATTAGATATGGACGTGGGATATGTTCTCAGAAACATCTTATTTTGCTCCAAAGATAAGCAAATAAATACTACTCCGCTAGGTATAAAAAAACCCGTCAATAATAGCGATACATCTAATGCGGTAAATTTATTTGCGAATTGGAATATGCATATATGTTAAGATAATTTGAACTAAAATACAATCTGATTGATTGAAAATGTCATTCAGTATTAATGTTAATTATTTATTTATATATAAAATTAATATTCTAATATTTTTTTACATTTGTGCTTTAAACGCCCATTACAACGAAGCATCGCCCACTAAAGGCACCAAAGCCTTTCACCGGCCCCTGGATTGCCGTAGCGCCCCCAAGGGGGCGCTGGCGCCCACTTTGGGAATCACTGGACTAAAGCATAGTGTTTTTCAGACAGCGAAAGAATTATAGGATTTACTGCAAATTTTGTATTATATACAAGTGTATATATGATGCATGAGTAAAGCAGGATCGGGCCCTATCAAAATCAAAACAGACATGAACCGCAAAGAGTTGAAGGTTCATGAATATTAAAATTACATAACGTCAAAAATGTTTAAAAATAAATCTTGTTCAGATAAATACATAATTTCATACTAGCACCAACTACGTTTATGGATCGCCGCTTTTGGTTAGAAGTTAGAATGCTTCAACTATCCTAAGTAAATCAATAAATATCGACTACCAAAATCGTACACTCGGACATGGTTAACTGATATTCTGATAAATGTAATTGGAGTTCTTCGTTTATCGACAAAGAATGTTTAAATTGCAATAAAACGCCTACCTGATACCGCCTCGGCTGGTGTCGTAGTTGAGCATGCGAGTGCCGTGCTTCCACGTGACATAGCCGCTCGGCTGCGGTACTTTGCTGATGACGCACTTCAGCTCGATTGTGCTGCCCGCTTTGTAGAACTTATCCGGAACAGCCAGGCCGCGCTCGTCCACGATCTCCACACGAGGCACTGGAACAAAAGTTATAACGTCATTGAATTGACAAAATACAAGTAGTGTTATGTTAAAAGGTAAAGTTTGATAAACGTTTAGTTATTTAACTTCATAATGGTTCCCGCGGTCTCCCCCCTGAAACTTTGGCTTTGTAACAATAAACCAGTTTTGTCAGTAATTAAAATTTAGAAACGGCTAATATTCTGAATATATCGACGTTTAATAAATAAGTTTATAGTTTTTCTAATTATTTGACAGAATACCGTTCAGCCATCAAACTGCATATTGCTTCATTGCTTTTCCATGGTTTTTCGCCATAAACCAGTCTTCTTTGCAGTTTCATATTTAATTCAACGTTTAAAAATAATAAGATTCAGATTTCTAATTTTTTAAGTAATTTTCAAAAATGTTAAAAATTATGTAAACTTGTAGAATCATTGAAAATAATAATTTAAAACGAACCAAACGTATTTAATGACTAAAAAAATATTTGGTTATTCTATGGTAGAAGCAAAATCAACGGTAAGATCGAGAAAAATGTTAAAAATAAATAGTTTATTGTTGTTATTATATTTTTATATTAAATAAATTATTATATTTTTTATTAAGTTTTAGTTTTTTTTTACATATTGAGCCCTAGCAACATATTTCTGCTGTTGGTGTCAACTTTCAGATTTTATACATATTTTAAAATTAAAATATTATTTTACCAAAGGATTTCGAATATGTTGGCATATGACATATTATTGGAAATTCCAAAATATTGATTTTGCTTTTGTGATTTTATAAATTTTCAGAAAATCAATTTCAACTCCTAAATTCTAGTACGTACTATTTATAAAGTGATACCTTGCATCCGAAAAGGAATGTACCCTTATTAAAATTTTGAATTTTATAGGTAAGCAAGATACTGTGTTTTTTAGAACCGTATACTAAAATAGATGAAAAGCTACCAACTTCTAAATCTTCAACAAAATTTCAAATTTCGTTGTAAATTATAAGAATGAATAAAGTAATTATATATTATGAAAAATGAAACCAAGTATTTAAAATTTATTCTTTGACGTCAATCTTCTATCCATTCTTCACATTATCATATATTGGTACTGATCTCAGAAGGGATTTATAGTTTTAAAACCTCTTTAAAAATCTAAAAAAACGGTCAGAAAACGATATCAAGTAGAATGTATGTTCACCCTAAAAATGTCCAATTTCAGTATTTTTCGCCGTATCTTCGAAATTGCTGCTCATGCCAAAATCAAGAAGAATGTTAAGATGGTTGTTCTTTCTTACAAAAAATGCAAAGTATTTGTTTTTGTTTTTCTCGAAATTTATCATAGAAACATGCGGTTTTTTTAAATCAAAAATTACGAAATCATAGAATATTACGAATTTTATTTTTTCACTGTCATTTTTTAACCAGGAGGCGCCAAAGTCGGTTTGCAAAATCGATCTCTTTTGCGTTGCCACAGATAAATCCGTTGCGCATCGTCCGAAACAAAAAAAAAATCTAGGTTGACGAAGAAGTTTGAATCCAGTCTCCCTACCAAAATGAAAGAAATAAAGCAAGAAGGAAAAAAATGACAGCTATTTTAAAAAAAAGTGTTAGAAAAGGCCTTGTTATTGGGACGAAAAACTTCGCAAAAAAATTTTGCGTTATGTTATCAAGTTGTTTGAGGTAGGAGGACTAGGTATTGCAGTGAACAAATTAAAAAAAAATTCAAGTCGATCCGACTTGTAGTTTTTTTTTAATTTGTGGCACCGCATTAAAAAAAGTCATTTTGAGAAAAATGTATTTAAAGTTTTTAATATAATGTACTAAATACACCATCTAATTTAATGTACTGATTACACCATGGTGTTCAAAGAGGGTCATCATTAAAAAGGTTATGTGCATGAGGTATCATAATGAAAAAGAGAGCAGCTGACATACAATAGCTTGCGGGGCGATGAAATAAACGGTTTCAGAGGATCATACATATATATATATATATATATATATATATATATATATATATATATATATATATATCTATATCTATAACTTCGTCAAAAAATAGATATTGAGATTTTTGTTTTTTTAATAATTCTAAGATGTTTAGCTTTCATAATATCAAAAAATCTCAAAATCGAAAAAAAAACGAACAACCCCCTTAATCCTAATCAATAAAGTTATATTGATAAAAACTAGATACCAGTGTACGTCATGTACTAAATAGTATAACCTACAAATATTGATAAAATGCATGTTTGATTTCTACAACATCAATTTAATTCGTTTTAAACCCTTTCAATACAAGTGTCGTCCATGAACGACAACCGGATGACATATTCTGTGTCAGACTTCGCTTCAAGATTCATCAATTTGAGTTAAACTATTTGTATTTCTAACCTTTTTTATAGTTTTTAGTCTATTAAAAGTGCAATTCTTCAGCATAGATTTATTGATCATGATAGAAAAACCCTAAAATATATCGTAGATCCTGCACAATAGCGACACTCCTTCGTAAAACACTCTCGTAGCGAGTGTTGAGAGGGTTAATTAAAATTATTTTTATTATTTCAAATATATTTGTGCATCGAAAATTTTCATAACATTCCTTTAGTAATAAATATTAATACGAGGGCGATAAATACATCCATAAATATATTTGCATTTAATACGTATATCAATATATGCGCATGCATTTCTACAATATATGTATGCATGAATAGTTCTCCGTCCAAGACAGCACACAAAACCGTACCGAAACCCTTCAATCAATCCAACGTAATGTCTTGAGGCAACTGCAGTGTGCACTATTGAATCACACTTAATGTATATTGCATGTAACAAATCGAAGCCTTATAATAATAGCTCCAGGCGTATAGCGCAGCATCAAAACGACCCATTACGTATGCATAGAACTAACGCATAATGACATTCGCAGGTAAACAATAACAATGATTTGTTTGATATGCTCACAAGCCAAATAGAATCGCAACCCGAGTATACAGCCAATGAATAATAACCGAAGTACGGCTATAAATACCCCCAAAACCTGCGTTAAACACATTAGGAACATGCGTAAAGAGAGCTTACAGTACTAATTCGTATGAGGTCAGATACGAGGAACTCGGTCCGTAAATAGGCGAAGCAGAGAGGCACTACCCAAATGACGGGGTATTAAATTGCGAATGCTTTTATGGATTGCAAATTACGGTGGAGACGCCGAGTACTTTTTGTAGTAATAAAAACAATGCACACGATAGAGAGTATATTTCCTTCAGTTTTTCAAAATACTATTGCTTATTAAAAGTAAAATAGCTATTCTGCATTATTTGCTAATATACTTTATTTGCAAATGTGTTAAATAATCGTATATACATGTGCTTCGTATTAAACTTAACACGAAATGGAGTTAATTTCGTGATGAAAAACCTAGCCTAGCTTCTTAAATATCTTTATTTTTTCATCATAAACATTATAAGCTAAATTAAAAAAGCATTTAATACAGAAAACAAGTTCATTTTTCGCATATTTTATTCGGCAAATGTAACTATTTTGTGTCTAATAAAAATATCGAAAATAGAAATAAATCATATATAACAGTATAAAATTAAAATACAATAACAAAAAGTAATAACTTTAGTAATATATATATATATATATATATATTATTGCAGTTATGTTTTATTTTTGTTTAGCTTTTATTTAGTCGTTTATCAATAATTTCGCAGTTCCATTTTATTAGAGATAGAAAAGGTAAAATTAAATGACAATTTAGGTATGTTAAATGATAACTATGTAGCAAATGCTACATCTGCTACATATTTATATAATAAATATTAAAATATGACTTATACCAAATACTATTATTAATTAAATTTCTGCCTGTCGTATAAATGGCATTGAATGTATACATAATTTTAACAAACTTTCTTAGTTCGTAATTAATATTACAAACTAGAAGCTTACATAATCAACTTAAACTAAAAATAATATACAAAATTAAATGAAAAAAAAAAGATATATTTAATTGAAGCAACTTTTTGAGAATTCACTTGAATAATATTGTCTTTAATGCTTTGAGTTTCATAAACGTTTGTTATATACTTTAGTTATATTTGATAAATTACTCTATAATAACTGATTTATAACACTCTATTTTTTAACCATCTATGTTAGCATTTCAATTTGTAACTTTTAGACGGGATATTTCTCTTTAAATTTCAAACATACCACGATTAAAGGTTATATAAATAGATACCAAATTAACATTACGGTACTTTGATCAATTCATTAGAATATGGATCATGTTTTGCATTATATCAAATTGACATTTCACTCATAAACCTAATTAACGGGTATTACCTATGTAGACGACCAGGCGAATGAAATGATACGCAAAACATTAAAATCATTGATGTAATACAGCCTCAAACAAGAGATTAAGTACATCATGTGGTAAAAATTAAATGATTCTGTAATTAATTGCCAATTTCGTGAAAATTCTATTGGAATGAACTTCATCATAGGAATACATTACTGAAGCAATTTCTCAATATATTCGAGAAGCATGGCCCACTTGTAATTAATTAACTAGAAAACTCATTATAAAATGTGATCACGTTATACACAGAGTGAGCTGAAGAGAAGAATGTTACACGCATTGGAGTCATCTACTCGAAATTCCTGTCAGGTGCGCTAGTAATAGGTACAAACTCATATGTAGAGGAAACTGGGGTCATTCGTAATACATAAGTTGTTATGATAAAAACAAATGAAGATATGATTTTTCATTCAGATTCAAAAATATAGGTACAATGCTTATCAGTCCTGGGTTAAAAATTAAATAAATATATCGTATTTGATAGTTTAGAATTTAATTTAGAACATATTTTCATAACTTTAATTATAAAAAGAGTATTCTTAAACTGATTACATTTTTAGATTTTTATTCCTAACCCACAAAACGTTTAGTAAAAAAGTACAACTCTATTTGGAACCAATTTATAATATAATGTGAATTTCACGTAATTAAGATGCCACATAATTAATGCCTTTAAAAACAACAAAAGTTTTTTCAAAGGCAGTTTTCATTATTATTATTCCACTTAATGCAATATTATTAATAACTGATAATCTTTTGAATTGTAGTGCAACATATATAAGTATAAAAATGTGTTATTAACAATACATTGAGTTGCTTTGTCTTCCATGTATAATTATTAATGTAGCATTTCAAATTTAAATATTTATGGAATATTCAAAAATTGAATATTGTTCTTTATGTATCGATGTTATTATGATTCTTTGGAAATGGGTGTGCTAATGGTATTTTAAAATTAGTGAAATATATTGAATATCATAAATACTGTGTTTCTAGTCACCAAATATTTTTATTATTTGAATGCAATAAATTGCAGTATTCAAAAAGAACGCACTTATTGCCTAGATATCTTATAAATAAATTATTCATCTTTTCTTATACAAATACTGGGCTTTAAGCAAATATTGTGTCACAAATATGACAACCAGATATATTTTTTAATAGACTTATGTATTCTGCCATGATTTATTCATTTCTAGAGAGAATGGCTTGGGCTCTCAGAAACTTTGTATTAATATTAGTCTGTCGTCAGACTTCTTATTAATGAACTTTGCTTAAATATATCAATTTAATTCTAACTACTTTCAAAGGAGGCGTTTTTGGCACACAAAATATTTTAAGATTTTCCAAACATTAAACATGTAAATAAAAATTTTAAAAATACTCTAAAAATTATAATAATGAATTAAAATTCACAATTAGAGGCAAGATTTAACACACTTTATTTCGTCATTAGGCGACACTTGTACACACAGGTCGCCAAGAAAATATGCAAAAAACTTACCTCATGTATGATATAAGATGAATTATCTGTAAAATAACACAGTATTAAACAAAAAAATTCTCTCTCTCTCTCTCTCTCTCTCTCTCTATATATATATATATATATATATATATATATATATATATATATATATACGAGGTGTGTTCAAAAAGTACCCGGAATTACTAATAATTAAATTTCGCGGGTCTGGAGTGTCTGATTGTCAAAATTTTTTTTTATTGTGTTGGTATACATGCCCCTAAAGTATGATGAAATTTTCAGCTATATTCACTGTTTACTTTGTCTGTGGTAGTCGCTAAGGTTCGACGTGTTTTTCTGAGCTCGGCGATTTTTACAATGGAAGAATTGAAAAGTCAAAGAATTTGTATTAAATTTTGCGTAAAAAATGAAATAAAGTGTTGCAAAGTGCAAAAATTCACCAGATATGGCTCCGTGTGACTTTTTCCTATTCCCAAAGTTGAAGAGACCCATGAAAGGACGGCGGTTTTCCTCGATTGAAGAAAATCGCTGAGAGTGCTCAAGGACATATCAAAAAGTGAATATCAAGGGTGCTTCGAAAATTGGAAAAAAAACGCTGGCATAAGTGTATTATATCTGGGGGGGACTACTTTGAAGGGGACCACATTAATGTCGACGAATAAATAAATATTTTTTTGAAAAAACGAAAATTCCGGGTACTTTTTGAACAGACCTCGTATATATATATATGAATATAAATATAAATAATCAATGTACTAACAATAATTATTGTAATATTCTTGATATGCAGAATTATTGAATATAGTTAACTTCCGGTAGAGCAAGTTATAGTAATCGCAAAAAAGAAAATGTAAGTTTTTATATATTCACGTTTCAAAGTTATCTGTACATTTTGATACATCTTAGAAAAAATGTATTTGTGTATGTGTATGTGGGGGGGTATATGTGATTTCGGGGACACGGTTAAAACGATTTAAATAATTCAGAAAACATTCGATGCGTAATGATGTGAAAACGTGATTTAGGTTTTGGCAAAGACAAGTCCAGCCGTTTCAAATATACGGTGTAAAAAGAGAGAACATGTTTGTAATGGTAGGTTCAACGATCAAACAAGTCGTTTTTTTCAAAAATTCTAAAAATATGTGATTTACAATGTTTTTTTTTCAATAATTTCGAAGATTTTTTTGAAACGGAAAGTTTGCAACAATTTGTCTTAAGGCACTCTGCCATGCACCACTAGTTTTCTTTTTAAATAAATGACGTGACGGTCTCAAATTATCAGTACTTAAGTAGTAACCAATAATCCTTACAAACTGTCCCGTTCTCCCCTATTTCTGCCATGGCGTTTAGATGCTGGTACACAATGATGTTTATTACAATGTCCGGCTAATACGCGAGCTTAACGCCTTTGATATCTCTCGGCACGGCAGTGCTTAGTCTTGTAACTAATGCGATATTGCGGAATACACTTCGCAATATATTGCAGATGCAGATATATTATATAATACTCGAACACTGGATTTAAATTTACGGTAAAGTCTTTAAGCTTCTGCTGGCGACTGAAATTGTACATATACAACTTTGAGTTGTTGAATGCATTCAATTAACTTTTTATTATCAGCGATAATAGTTAATATGTTTGATTTGTATATCAATATAAAATAATTAATTTTCTTTATAGCAGAACTTAAGAGTTTTATAAGTTTATGTAAAAATGATCCTAATTACGTGGTTCTTTAGAAGGTGAATTTT
>NW_020537010.1:37110-81169 GCF_003426905.1 Ctenocephalides felis
AAACTTCGCAAAAAAATTTTGCGTTATGTTATCAGTTGTTTGAGGTAGGGGATTAGGTATTGCAGTAGTGAACAAATTAAAAAAAATTCAAGTCGATCCGACTTGTAGTTTTTTTTTTAATTTGTGGCACCGCATTAAAAAAAGTCATTTTGAGAAAAATGTATTTAAAGTTTTTAATATAATGTACTAAATACACCATCTAATTTAATGTACTGATTACACCATGGTGTTCAAAGAGGGTCATCATTAAAAAGGTTATGTGCATGAGGTATCATAATGAAAAAGAGAGCAGCTGACATACAATAGCTTGCGGGGCGATGAAATAAACGGTTTCAGAGGATCATATATATATATATATATATATATATATATCCTTTGGCAGATTTAACTTTACAGTTACTTGAAAATTTTGTTCTACCCAAACTTTCTGTTCAACCTTTCTTTTACTTTAGATATGTTGATGACGTTCTCTTGTGTTTAGAAAATAATTCCATTTCCTCCACTCTTGATTCCTTTAATTCTTTTAACAATCATTTAAAGTTTACTTGTGAGTTTGAAGATGACAATTCCATTAGTTTTTTAGACATTAAACTCATTAGAACCAAAACAATTTTATTTTAACTGATTGGTTTCAAAACCAACTTCTTCCGGTAGATACATTAATTACTTATCGTTTCATTCTCGTTCTGTAAAAATTTCCATCATCATTTCTCTCATTGATAGAGCTATTCTTTTAAGCAATAAAACTTTTTGGAATAAAAATTTGGATTTAGTCCGCTCCATTCTCACAAATAACTCTTATCCTTTACATTTAATCAATAATATAATTAAAAATAGGTTAAATTTTTAAACGTTACCAATATTGATAATAATAATGTCACTTCCGTTGTTCAAAAATATTTTACTGCCGATTCAAATTCTTCTTCTTTATTTAGCAAATATAAAGGCATTATTTGTTTACCTTATTTGGGTAGTTTTTTTATTTTTTAAAAAACTTTTTTCTGTTGAAGGTTTTCTTTTAGTTTTCACTTTTGATAACACACTCAGTTCCCTGTTTTCTACCTTAAAATCAAAATCTCCGTCTGACCGAATCACCGATGCCGTTTATAAAATTAATTGTTTAGATTGTGACAGTTGTTATATCGGTGAAAGTTCCCAATACATTAGCAAGAGAATGAATCAACATATTTATAATTCAAAAAACCCTAGACAATTTAAAACAATGTTTTCTGAGCACATTATTAATTTCAAACATTCGTTTAATACTGACCATCCTATAATTTTTATATAAAGAAAAAAATGTAGACCTTAGAAGATTTTCCGAATCATGTTTCATCTTTTTACATTCTAATTGTGTTAACAAACGCAGTTCTTCTAGCTTACTCTCAGAAAGTTATCAAAATATAATTAATTTCTGTAAATCTGACGCCATACTACACCCCTGATATCCCTTCCCACATGCACGCGTGTTGGTCGCATAGCCGTCTACACGTCTCTCGACGCATTCTTAGTCCATTCGTGTTGCTATGCTTTGATAACAAATAATTATGTATTTTATACATTTTTACATCTACCTTTTTCGGTCTTTTCGTAAATTATTTTTGTTTTCCTACAGTAGTGTCATGTGATTGTGGTGTTGTAAAATGTTTTAGTAAAGTGGGTTTTTCCTGATCTGGTGTGTATAATTTGTTGTTTTTTCAATTAATTTTTCCATTGTATAAATTCATTTTTTTGAAACCTTTTCTTTATATTGTAAATTTCTTTTAGCTGAATGATGAGACACATCTAGTCTCGAAACGTATAAAAAATAAATTAAATTGTTTACATTCGACGCATTGGCTGTTTTATTCATTTCAATATATATATATATATCTATATCTATAACTTCGTCAAAAAATAGATATTGAGATTTTTGTTTTTTTAATAATTCTAAGATGTTTAGCTTTCATAATATCAAAAAATCTCAAAATCGAAAAAAAAACGAACAACCCCCTTAATCCTAATCAATAAAGTTATATTGATAAAAACTAGATACCAGTGTACGTCATGTACTAAATAGTATAACCTACAAATATTGATAAAATGCATGTTTGATTTCTACAACATCAATTTAATTCGTTTTAAACCCTTTCAATACAAGTGTCGTCCATGAACGACAACCGGATGACATATTCTGTGTCAGACTTCGCTTCAAGATTCATCAATTTGAGTTAAACTATTTGTATTTCTAACCTTTTTTATAGTTTTTAGTCTATTAAAAGTGCAATTCTTCAGCATAGATTTATTGATCATGATAGAAAAACCCTAAAATATATCGTAGATCCTGCACAATAGCGACACTCCTTCGTAAAACACTCTCGTAGCGAGTGTTGAGAGGGTTAATTAAAAATTATTTTTATTATTTCAAATATATTTGTGCATCGAAAATTTTCATAACATTCCTTTAGTAATAAATATTAATACGAGGGCGATAAATACATCCATAAATATATTTGCATTTAATACGTATATCAATATATGCGCATGCATTTCTACAATATATGTATGCATGAATAGTTCTCCGTCCAAGACAGCACACAAAACCGTACCGAAACCCTTCAATCAATCCAACGTAATGTCTTGAGGCAACTGCAGTGTGCACTATTGAATCACACTTAATGTATATTGCATGTAACAAATCGAAGCCTTATAATAATAGCTCCAGGCGTATAGCGCAGCATCAAAACGACCCATTACGTATGCATAGAACTAACGCATAATGACATTCGCAGGTAAACAATAACAATGATTTGTTTGATATGCTCACAAGCCAAATAGAATCGCAACCCGAGTATACAGCCAATGAATAATAACCGAAGTACGGCTATAAATACCCCCAAAACCTGCGTTAAACACATTAGGAACATGCGTAAAGAGAGCTTACAGTACTAATTCGTATGAGGTCAGATACGAGGAACTCGGTCCGTAAATAGGCGAAGCAGAGAGGCACTACCCAAATGACGGGGCATATTTTGATTACTAAATTAACTAGATTCGCTAGTTAGAACATTTATATATATATATATATATATATATATATATATATATATAAAATATCTTAATTTATATAACTTAGGTATGGTATTAAATTGCGAATGCTTTTATGGATTGCAAATTACGGTGGAGACGCCGAGTACTTTTTGTAGTAATAAAAACAATGCACACGATAGAGAGTATATTTCCTTCAGTTTTTCAAAATACTATTGCTTATTAAAAGTAAAATAGCTATTCTGCATTATTTGCTAATATACTTTATTTGCAAATGTGTTAAATAATCGTATATACATGTGCTTCGTATTAAACTTAACACGAAATGGAGTTAATTTCGTGATGAAAAACCTAGCCTAGCTTCTTAAATATCTTTATTTTTTCATCATAAACATTATAAGCTAAATTAAAAAAGCATTTAATACAGAAAACAAGTTCATTTTTCGCATATTTTATTCGGCAAATGTAACTATTTTGTGTCTAATAAAAATATCGAAAATAGAAATAAATCATATATAACAGTATAAAATTAAAATACAATAACAAAAAGTAATAACTTTAGTAATATATATATATATATATATATATATATATATATATTATTGCAGTTATGTTTTATTTTTGTTTAGCTTTTATTTAGTCGTTTATCAATAATTTCGCAGTTCCATTTTATTAGAGATAGAAAAGGTAAAATTAAATGACAATTTAGGTATGTTAAATGATAACTATGTAGCAAATGCTACATCTGCTACATATTTATATAATAAATATTAAAATATGACTTATACCAAATACTATTATTAATTAAATTTCTGCCTGTCGTATAAATGGCATTGAATGTATACATAATTTTAACAAACTTTCTTAGTTCGTAATTAATATTACAAACTAGAAGCTTACATAATCAACTTAAACTAAAAATAATATACAAAATTAAATGAAAAAAAAAGATATATTTAATTGAAGCAACTTTTTGAGAATTCACTTGAATAATATTGTCTTTAATGCTTTGAGTTTCATAAACGTTTGTTATATACTTTAGTTATATTTGATAAATTACTCTATAATAACTGATTTATAACACTCTATTTTTTAACCATCTATGTTAGCATTTCAATTTGTAACTTTTAGACGGGATATTTCTCTTTAAATTTCAAACATACCACGATTAAAGGTTATATAAATAGATACCAAATTAACATTACGGTACTTTGATCAATTCATTAGAATATGGATCATGTTTTGCATTATATCAAATTGACATTTCACTCATAAACCTAATTAACGGGTATTACCTATGTAGACGACCAGGCGAATGAAATGATACGCAAAACATTAAAATCATTGATGTAATACAGCCTCAAACAAGAGATTAAGTACATCATGTGGTAAAAATTAAATGATTCTGTAATTAATTGCCAATTTCGTGAAAATTCTACTGGAATGAACTTCATCATAGGAATACATTACTGAAGCAATTTCTCAATATATTCGAGAAGCATGGCCCACTTGTAATTAATTAACTAGAAAACTCATTATAAAATGTGATCACGTTATACACAGAGTGAGCTGAAGAGAAGAATGTTACACGCATTGGAGTCATCTACTCGAAATTCCTGTCAGGTGCGCTAGTAATAGGTACAAACTCATATGTAAAGGAAACTGGGGTCATTCGTAATACATAAGTTGTTATGATAAAAACAAATGAAGATATGATTTTTCATTCAGATTCAAAAATATAGGTACAATGCTTATCAGTCCTGGGTTAAAAATTAAATAAATATATCGTATTTGATAGTTTAGAATTTAATTTAGAACATATTTTCATAACTTTAATTATAAAAAGAGTATTCTTAAACTGATTACATTTTTAGATTTTTATTCCTAACCCACAAAACGTTTAGTAAAAAAGTACAACTCTATTTGGAACCAATTTATAATATAATGTGAATTTCACGTAATTAAGATGCCACATAATTAATGCCTTTAAAAACAACAAAGAAGTTTTTTCAAAGGCAGTTTTCATTATTATTATTCCACTTAATGCAATATTATTAATAACTGATAATCTTTTGAATTGTAGTGCAACATATATAAGTATAAAAATGTGTTATTAACAATACATTGAGTTGCTTTGTCTTCCATGTATATTTATTAATGTAGCATTTCAAATTTAAATATTTATGGAATATTCAAAAATTGAATATTGTTCTTTATGTATCGATGTTATTTATGATTCTTTGGAAATGGGTGTGCTAATGGTATTTTAAAATTAGTGAAATATATTGAATATCATAAATACTGTGTTTCTAGTCACCAAATATTTTTATTATTTGAATGCAATAAATTGCAGTATTCAAAAAGAACGCACTTATTGCCTAGATATCTTATAAATAAATTATTCATCTTTTCTTATACAAATACTGGGCTTTAAGCAAATATTGTGTCACAAATATGACAACCAGATATATTTTTTAATAGACTTATGTATTCTGCCATGATTTATTCATTTCTAGAGAGAATGGCTTGGGCTCTCAGAAACTTTGTATTAATATTAGTCTGTCGTCAGACTTCTTATTAATGAACTTTGCTTAAATATATCAATTTAATTCTAACTACTTTCAAAGGAGGCGTTTTTGGCACACAAAATATTTTAAGATTTTCCAAACATTAAACATGTAAATAAAAATTTTAAAAATACTCTAAAAATTATAATAATGAATTAAAATTCACAATTAGAGGCAAGATTTAACACACTTTATTTCGTCATTAGGCGACACTTGTACACACAGGTCGCCAAGAAAATATGCAAAAAACTTACCTCATGTATGATATAAGATGAATTATCTGTAAAATAACACAGTATTAAACAAAAAAATTCTCTCTCTCTCTCTCTCTCTCTCTCTCTCTATATATATATATATATATATATATATATATATATATATATACGAGGTGTGTTCAAAAAGTACCCGGAATTATTAATAATTAAATTTCGCGGGTCTGGAGTGTCTGATTGTCAAAATTTTTTTTTATTGTGTTGGTATACATGCCCCTAAAGTATGATGAAATTTTCAGCTATATTCACTGTTTACTTTGTCTGTGGTAGTCGCTAAGGTTCGACGTGTTTTTCTGAGCTCGGCGATTTTTACAATGGAAGAATTGAAAAGTCAAAGAATTTGTATTAAATTTTGCGTAAAAAATGAAATAAAGTGTTGCAAAGTGCAAAAATTCACCAGATATGGCTCCGTGTGACTTTTTCCTATTCCCAAAGTTGAAGAGACCCATGAAAGGACGGCGGTTTTCCTCGATTGAAGAAAATCGCTGAGAGTGCTCAAGGACATATCAAAAAGTGAATATCAAGGGTGCTTCGAAAATTGGAAAAAACGCTGGCATAAGTGTATTATATCTGGGGGGGACTACTTTGAAGGGGACCACATTAATGTCGACGAATAAATAAATATTTTTTTGAAAAAACGAAAATTCCGGGTACTTTTTGAACAGACCTCGTATATATATATATGAATATAAATATAATATCAATGTACTAACAATAATTATTGTAATATTCTTGATATGCAGAATTATTGAATATAGTTAACTTCCGGTAGAGCAAGTTATAGTAATCGCAAAAAAGAAAATGTAAGTTTTTATATATTCACGTTTCAAAGTTATCTGTACATTTTGATACATCTTAGAAAAAATGTATTTGTGTATGTGTATGTGGGGGTGTATGTGATTTCGGGGACACGGTTAAAACGATTTAAATAATTCAGAAAACATTCGATGCGTAATGATGTGAAAACGTGATTTAGGTTTTGGCAAAGACAAGTCCAGCCGTTTCAAATATACGGTGTAAAAAGAGAGAACATGTTTGTAATGGTAGGTTCAACGATCAAACAAGTCGTTTTTTTTCAAAAATTCTAAAAATATGTGATTTACAATGTTTTTTTTTCAATAATTTTCGAAGATTTTTTTGAAACGGAAAGTTGCAACAATTTGTCTTAAGGCACTCTGCCATGCACCACTAGTTTTCTTTTTAAATAAATGACGTGACGGTCTCAAATTATCAGTACTTAAGTAGTAACCAATAATCCTTACAAACTGTCCCGTTCTCCCCTATTTCTGCCCATGGCGTTTAGATGCTGGTACACAATGATGTTTATTACAATGTCCGGCTAATACGCGAGCTTAACGCCTTTGATATCTCTCGGCACGGCAGTGCTTAGTCTTGTAACTAATGCGATATTGCGGAATACACTTCGCAATATATATGCAGATGCAGATATATTATATAATACTCGAACACTGGATTTAAATTTACGGTAAAGTCTTTAAGCTTCTGCTGGCGACTGAAATTGTACATATACAACTTTGAGTTGTTGAATGCATTCAATTAACTTTTTATTATCAGCGATAATAGTTAATATGTTTGATTTGTATATCAATATAAAATAATTAACTTTTCTTTATAGCAGAACTTAAGAGTTTTATAAGTTTATGTAAAAATGCATCCTAATTACGTGGTTCTTTAGAAGGTGAATTTTCTCTGATACCAATACCAATAATATATCTTTCATACAGCGATGCCCATAAAGCGCTACTTTCAATTGTAAACATATTTCCACCAATATTTTTCGGTTAAATCCAATGTAAACACTGATTGACATAATGCTCTTAGAGGTGGGCATCGAATTTGGTGCCTTCTGATAGGCCAAAGCCCTAACCACCAGGCCATGACCATGCTCAAAGTTAAACAATATTAACACAGAAATTTCCATCTATACACATGTGAATTGAGCTTCTGTTTAATATAATTTTGTTACATAAACTATCGTAATAAAAAACTTACTTTAAAACGTACATAGAAACTATTTAATTTGGATTGGTTTATTCGAAAATACTGCTATCTGTAATCGAATAGGGCGAGGCACAAACGGTTAATTTGAATTTCAGCATTCATACTGCATATACTAATTGATCTACATAACAACTATTAAACATACAACTATCGAAAAATAAAACTCCTGATTATAAAAATAAATTTTAACATCATTTTTCAAAGATTTGTCATGTGGCTGTTTTTTCCCATGAGCGGAGCATATAGGGGCAATCACATCCAACGTCTATTTTAATTTCGAAGAATTTTACAAAATATTAACCAGATTATTTGATCAATGTCACGGAAACATATTTTTTAACTTTCTGTATCAAAAATGAAAATTATTGCATATCTTCACGTTTCAGAAATTTCAAAACATTTTGGCTCACGTCAAAAAAAAAAAGATGTGTGTGTGTTTTGTGGAGTTACCATTTTTTGTCCACGTTTTTGAGAGTACGGATCAACCGATTTGAATAGTTCAAAGAACATGCCTTTTTATAGAAAAGTGCTAAAAAGTTTTTGGCAAAGGCAGGTTTAGCCGTTACGGAGTAGATACGAAGCAAAGAGTGCAGAAAATAGAAATCGAGTTTTTGAGATAACGGAGTATCCGATTTGAATGATCCAAAACACACTCAATTTGTGATGATTGGGAGAAGTTGTGGTTACAGATACAGAGCTAAATGTACAAAAAATGACAGTTTTTGGGAGATCTAAACATCCGATTTGAATGGTTCAAAATAGTTCTGTAGCTTGTATTGACAAAACAATTACTTTTGAAAAAAAAATCAATTTTTTTGTTTTTTTTCAAAAAAAAAAGTTTTTGTATATCGAAAATGATTCAGATTTTAGTTTTAATACTGGCTAAAGTTCTAAAGCTCACTTATATACTTAATTTTAATTCTGTAACTCAGTTTAAAAATATTAGACAATGTTACATTATTTATAAAGATCTATTTGAAATAATTTAATATTCTTTGAACATTTTGTTATGGTACGAAAAGTTACAGCAATTTGCCTTAAGGCGTGAACTAGTTAAAGATTGCATTCATTGTACATAAATTGGATCTGGTTTTCTAAAGAAGTATTCATCAGCAAAGGTCGACTGACTACTAATACTTCAATCAATCTCTTGTAAGATTTTTCTGAACTATTTTTTATTCAATATTTCCTATTGATTGCACAATTGCCAACGTAAAGGTCATGTTTAAACAAGTATGAAAGTTTAGTTAGTTTTTGTGAGGTAAAGGTTTAGGACATTTTGAGGCAATTCCTCAAAGTATCTAAAATCTGAAATGATTAAACAGTTTACACGAAATTAATGTCTAAATTATAAATAGATAATGGTGTCGCAGCAAATTTAGTGTTAAAATTTAATGCAGCAGCAGAAGTGCGCCTGTTAGCGTTCGCTCGAAGTTCGTCGGTGCTCTTGCAGCAGATGTTGAGTGAGGAAATTAATGAATACGAGCCGGAGAAGCTATCTCTGGCAGTTGTTCTTTTAAGCGACTTGTTCGCGCGGAATTTTCGAATTATGCATTTCGCAAATACCCCGTGAAACATGCAAATTTCGTTATACTTATGCATTATGCATTCATTCTTTCATCATCATATTTATTTATACCGGCGTCCGTCTGCGCGTGCATTCATCTGCATGAGAGTATGATCCGTAGGTGTATTTTTTGCTGAAGTTTTAATACGTTAAATTGTTTGAAATAACTTCTACGGCAGAAAACTACAATGGTTTCATAAAAATTGTTTATGTAAATATATATTTTTTTCTTAATGTATGATACAATATATACTCTCGCCATATCACCAAATATTTAAAAAGCATTTACTTCATTAATAATATATATTACATTGATTTCAGTGGTACTATAAATAGTATATTGGGTATGGCTATATTTTTTTTATTCAATTATAAAAAATATTATAAGGAAGCTAGGGGCTGTTTATAAAAAAGGCAAAAATATAGTAATAAGCATTTTTCAATAGTTGTCTTAACTTTTGTTCCTCAGGCCGACGTTGTAAACCGAACTGTGCAGGTGCGTCATTTTTATGCAATATATAATAATACAATTAAATCGATAATCAAATTTTATATATCTTATTCAGTTTAAATAGTTATCTTGAATAATAAAAAAAATCACATCTGGGGTTAGATGAAACAAGACCTTAGGGTAAGTAACATACAAAAATTATTTACATACTCAATTTATAATTTGTAATATTTATGCACATGTGTATTGTGTTATACAAAACTCTATTGTGAACTACTGTTTTACAGTATACACTTTTTCTTGAGAATGACTAATTGCAAAATAATGAACAATTATTTACAGATTTGCAATTATTTCTGCTTTATTTTCTAGAGGAATAGTTTAAGCGTCTATCTAGCTCCATTTTGTAGAAATTTATTCAGTGCTACTTAAGAAATATCAATTAACTAGTGAAGCGCATGGCATCGTGGCTTAAGGCAAATTGCTGGAACTTTCCGTACCAAAAATTATTATTTTTTTTAAAGATTAACATTTGAAAAAAAAAAATTACTCTGAAAAATTAGATTTTTGAGAAACTATAATCTTGACAAAAATTTACTTTTTTTGAAAAAAAAGACTTTCTGAAGAAAAGTGTATTTTGAAATATTTTGGAAATTCTGAACTTTTTTCAAAGCAATCGTACTGCTTTAACTGCATAGAGACGAAATATCGAAGCGCGTATAAGCCGCGCCGCCGTCTAACGGATAAGCATTGTTACGGAACCCATAGGAATGTAAACAACATTTATACTTATTGTTAAAACCTCTATAAAATGATAATTTGATGTTCATATGTCTAATGATCATTTTTGACCGCCAGATGGCATTTTTTTTACTTTTTTTTACTAGAACTCCGAAACCGGTAGATCTGCCTTCATGAACATTTGATCAGTTCCTCATCTTGTTAATACAAGTAAAATGTTTTGTGAATTATTTAAATCGGACGCTCCGTTGTCTTAAAAACTGAGTTACCGTTTTTGGCACTTTCTGCCCCATATCTTCGGAACGGCTAGGCCTGCCTCTGCCAAAAACTAATCAGCACGTCTCCTTTTTAATTCAAATCGAATGTTTTTTTAATTATTCGAATCGCTTCATCCGTGTTCCCGAAATCGTCGACGAAAATTTGTATCCGAACACACTTACACACGCACACACATACACACACATACACACACACATACATTCATTTTTTCTAAGGTATGCCAAAATACTTAAAAACCTCTGAAAGATATATAAACATTTTCATTTTCGATTTTTTTTGCGATTACTATAATTTACCCTCCGGGAAGTTAAAAAACAGTTACAACAAGCCCCTAGCTCCCCTATATTTTAGTGCTTGATATATTTTATGTTTTAAAATATAAAATTTAGAATAGAAGATTTGTAATTAAAGAATATATAAATTTATGAAATTGATATTAACAATTGTTAACATCAATTTTATAATTTATAATTTTTAATTTTTTTAAACGCATAGAACTAAATGGTATTAAAAATAAAAAGAAAGTGAACATTCCAATAAGAATATTTCACATGTTGATACTTTTCTTCGAATAATTGGCTACATCCCAGATCTATTATTTACAATGCTATTACAAGATTTAGAATTGTATTTTAGGAGAACCTTCAAGAATAATTAAAAATAATGATAAATTAACATTATATTTGCAGAACTATATTGGAATACTTATTTAAGGTTATAATAAATAACTCAAAACCAAATTATAAGAATAAAAACCATGATTACTCAATAGTTGTTATTAAAATAAAATGAATTATTTTGTCAAATTTTTTTCATATTACTGTAATCTGTGTTTACAAAAAATAGAGTTGTAAGATGCAAGTAAATAAGATTAACGTAAATCAGTTTATACAGTTATATTATTATTGAATTTCAAAATATTATTTCAGAACTCATTTTTTGTATCAAGTAAATTTGTATTTCAAAAAAGTTTTAAAATTAGTCTTTGAGGATTGTATTTTAACTTTTTTTATAAGAACGTTTTGATCAGTCGAAGAAGATCTTTAACTGATATTTATTAATTATTTGAATTTGGTTTAATACTTTACAATCTCATTGTAAATACTTGCTGTGTTGCTTGAAAAATTATATTTTAGTTATATTTTCAGTCATGATTTAATATAAAATTTAATAACGTGTATTAACCAAGTACATATCAATAAAGTTGCTTCGCTAGTCCAGCATAGATTTCAAAATACAATTTTAGTACCGAACCCATATGGTTCACAGGGAAGATAATTTTATTTTTATGATATCAACCGACATAAAATCGAATACAAAATCTCTTTCTTCGCTGCAGATTACGAGTGCACAAGGCGAATCTACCCTTTTCATGCATTTCCAATAGAATAAGAATCTGTATAATCAAAATATAAATATAAATATTCGCTGGAATCGTTCGTCCCATCTGAATAGGAGGTCCATATGCGAGCTTTATTACCTCGGTAAAGATATACAAGTGCTTTTGATACACAAACGGAATACAACTCAAGTGGAAATATAGACATTCACTTTCGAATTGATATTCAAACGGCGGGTTTAGCGTTTGTAGTTCTCTCATGCTCTTTAAATGTGCTTAGGAGAAGTAGATGATGTTGGACGAAATGTACCTATTTATAGTAATGCTTCAGGTTTCCTTCGTTCGACATTCTTTAAGAGATGACACATTCCTTCCACATACAGAAATAAATGTAATTAGAAAAACTTTCCAACAGACGACAATGATTGCTTGTGTAAAGTACGTTTTTAAAAACGTTTAATAACTCAAAGAAAATATGCAGCATTTTTTTACTTTTTATAAAACATTTGATTTTTATATAGAACTAGCCGACCCGACTGACTTTGTCCTGTCAAAAAATTTTGTAATGTGGCGGTGTTTTGTTTCTACCTAATCTAACTACCTCTAATTATCCCGAACAGAACCGTCACCGTCACTGGTAATAATTCGGTGTGAATTAAGAATAATTAAATAAAACACTATATGCATTTAAAAAAAAGTAATTTTAATCATGCAAATCATATTTCAAAATTCAGTTCAATTTTCATTGTAGTGCTTTGTGATAAACGATGTTTTTTGTTTGATTACCTGGCGCATAGACAAACAAATCTGATGGTTTTCCAATACGGGAACAGACAACATACATTTTTCCATGTGAGAAACATGAATTTTCCAAATTAATACCACAAACACTTAATGATACCATAAACGCACTGGAAACTGTAGTCGTTTAATCTCAAATGGCATCAGTCGGAAACATTGAGATGCACGCTGCGAGAACATCTTCTGCTTTATACTATCCTTTCAATATAGTAGCTTTCCGCAAAGACGCGGTTGGTGGATATTTTGCAACATTATAATTGCCGATCCAACCTTTTTTTGAAGATTGTGAGGTGACAATCCTAGCAAATCCAGCGAGTTTAAAAACTCCGGTGGATCGTCTTGGTTAGTTGCCAAAAGTTGTTGAATTTTGAAATTTAATTCATTTACATCAATGTTTTTGGCTGCCAATATAGCTCGTTAATTACTAGAAAAAAATTTACATGTTTATATAAATGTATTAAAAATTAGATTATCAAAAACTACACAAAATGTCATGACATAGATCATTGAACAAATTTCGTTGCCTACTCGATTAAAAAAGAAAAGGGCTGTTTTTAGGGTTTTCCCGGCAACTATTCGATTTTTTCTCGCCGTAAGAACCATCCTTGGACATGAACGAACATTTTAAAAGAAGAATTGGCCAAATTGGTCCCGGCGTTGTTGAGCTATGCGCTTACCAACACATTTTGCGTTCCATTTTTATATATAAGATATACACAAAAACTAGCTGGTCTTGACAGGCTTCTTTATTTTTTTTAATCTGTTCTTTTTGTCTTGAAGACTAAAACAGCTCTGAATGCATTTGTAAGCAAAATGAAGGTAAAAGGAAGATTATTTTTTCTATTTTCTTGATTATTAATTTTAGTAATTATAAAACATTCGTTTTTGTTTGTGTTATGTGGAAATTTTATTACAAATAGAGTCTGAAATACTTGGAAATGCTCAATCAAAAAAAAAAAAGAAGGGGCCGTGCATATGGTGATATTTTTTGCAAATAAAAGTGGCACAACTGTCTCCAATACTTGTGCAGTTTGATCGTCTTCCATAAATTATTTTATCACTTGTATTCAATTACGTCAGTTAACTACAGTAGCTTTTGGTAATTTTTAAAACAGATAAAAATATCAAAAATAGGCTTTGCCTTGAGTTTTATGTTCGAACATAATTATTCAAAGTGGCACAAAAAGTCTATGGCGAATTTGCTTTATCAAAAATATGAGTCTGTGAGTAGCATAAGGCATTTGCAGAGGGCCGAGATGGTCTGAATGTCCATCAACATCTTTAATGTGACCAAAATTAAGAGATGGTGCTGAGAAACCGCCAATTAGAATCAAAAGAATCAATTCGTTACATGTTACACCATCAACTTCGGCATTGAACGTTTTGCTGTTGGACTGGTTCCTATAGTGTTTCTTCAAAAACTGCACCTGAAAAAGTTGGCTGAAGACATACTAGAACAAGTAAATTTGGACCAAAATGCAACTTAACAGACGATCATATTATAAAACTAGTTGAATGCATAACATCGTGCCTTAAGGCAAATCACTGGAACTTTCCGTATCGTAATTAAAAATCTTAGTACGGAACCCAACAAAATTCACACGAAATGTGTACACATTATTAAAATCTCTATAAAACATCCGATCCAAACATTTTTGACCGCCAAATGACATTTTTTAAACTTATTTTTATTGAGAGTCCATACCCGCTGGACCTGCCTTTCCAAAAATTTAATCAGTTCTTTATCTTGTTAATACAAGCACAATATTTTTTGAATTATTAAAATCGGACGCTCCGTTCTCTTAAAAACTGAGTTACCGTTTTTGGAACTTTTTGCCACGTATCTTCGGAACGGCTAGACCTGCATTCGTCAAAAACTAAACAGCACATCTCCTTATCAATACGAATCAAATGTTTTTTGAATTATTCAAATCGGTTCATCGGTGTTTCCGAAATCGTCGACAAAAATTTGTATCCTCACACACACACACATATACATCCACACACATACACGGATTTTTTTTAAAGTGAGCCAAAATTTTCATTTTCGATTTTTTGCGATTAGTATAACTTGCCCTACGGGAAGTTAACAAGTCCCGATACGTAATTGACGTTAACATAATTATTCAAGTAAGCTTTATGTATCGTGTATATATATATATATATATATATATATATCTGTTGGTCATGTCTGATTGTTTGTATAAAGATGAAACTTGTATTTTTTGTCACAATAATATATATCCGCAAATTATACATATGCTTTATGTTATGCGATTAACGCGGATAATATTGTTTCAAATTTATATATTTATTTAATTATTTATTAACGACAATCGACTTTCATATATTGAATATAAAACCGGCACATTCAAACTAATTACATTGCAAAAAAACATTAAATGTAAAAAAAAGAATGTAAATACTACACTAGAAAAACAGCCAAATGAATCCATTTAATTAAATTAAAATGAATGAAAATCAGGCAGTCAAATATATAGTGTTATTTGAAATTATTCTATATCGTGAAAATACGAAATTCGATAATGATAATTTTTATAAAATCAAAAAATGCTTACATTATTTTAAGTAAAATCTGTTACAATTATAATTGTTGGGTGTAGTTGAACTCAGTCTAAGCTGTCTCAACTCTAGAGAGAAACGGCTCAATTAGTTTCAAACTTAACTAATTAACACGATTAACACTATCGCACTATATACTGCATAGATTTAGAATATCTGGAATTCACTCAGATTAGATTCAGAATTGGAGAAGGTACTGTTTCAACTGTTTTATGATCATAATTTAACTCACGAAGTGATACTTATTCACTATCTATTAGAAATTAATCACTCAAACATGTTTCAAAAAAATAAATATGTCATTATTTAACATTCATAATAATTATAAAATTATGTTTGAAAATAATAAATTATAGAAATAATTCTTAATACAATATATTAAAATACTTATAACAAATAAGTGTAATATAATGATATTACTATATCATCAGCATTCAGTTAAAAACCTTTGATTCTTTTATTACAAGAAAGTTTTACACAGAAATGACACTGCTGTACGGAAGAACGAAACGTTCAATAATATATTTTAAAATACTTTAATTTACAATATTATTTATAAAAAGTTTATAATATTTGAACGTACAACTTTTATATTTCCTAATCGTATATAAAATTGAATTGCAGTTGGAAAGTTTCAGTTCTAGTATTAATACTCCTTTAAATTTGCAATTTAATATCATTTTTGACTATAAGATTCTGATAAGAGAGTTTTTACTCATAAATAAATTTACAATTTATTACCTAAATTCAGCCATCTTATCGTAAAATGATTATTTGCACACTTGAAAATAAAATCGAAAATGCTTGTCACATTCTGCTTTATTATTTCTGCCGTAATGAAGAGACATCTTCAGATTGAGCTATTTATGATAAAGTCGCTGAGAAAAAAAAGGTTTGTGCCAAAATTGGTTTGCCATATTCGTTATGTTGGTTCTTCACTGAGAGATGAAAACGGTTGAAGTATTTCATTTTTAATTCCATTATTGATATAAAGTATCATTCGGCAAAAAAATTTGGAACCATGTTGGGATGTTTTTCCCTATCCACCATACAGTCCTGACTTTGCTTCTTCTGATTACTCTTTACATCATTTTTTTTTCAAAACTCCTTGAATGGTACAATTCAATGATTATAATGATGTCAAATTGTACATGATTCAGGTTCTTGCTCACAAAAACCTGAAGTAATATGAAAGTGAGATGATTATGAAAGATGACTGAAAGTCACTGATAAAAATGAACAATGTAAAATAAAGTTATTAAGTTTCATGAAAAAACTCCCTTTGATTTTCTAATAAAAATCAGCACTTACTTGCCAACCTAATAGATATAAATTGATATTGAAATTTTTCTTCCTGACCAATATTTAACGTTTAATATTTTAACAAAAATCTATGTTCCAATAAAATATATGCACGTACATTAAGGAATATTTTTCATGAAGGCGTTAATATATAGCGTGAATAATCGCAGCTTTTACTTAGCCGCCGTAAATATAATGATGGGTTGTCGGTCGGTTTCTCTCCTCGAATCAGGATCGGAGCTAAAAGCTCCGAGGAGGATCAGAATTATTCACATTTATTAATTATTATAACACCGCATATTTCAGGAGCTCGTAAAATTCTTCTCAAAGGATCCCAGAACGAGGGGTCGTAGTACCAGAGCATGGCTGAAGAGAGTTAAATGGTTCCAATTATCCTGCATCAGTATTCATGTAAAGCAGTTATTAGGACGCATTTAATACTGATCTTTACAGAATAAATTGTACACAACGTCCTCAAAGTAATTTCGCAGTGCTTTGAAGTATGAGTTTCTATATTTAAATGGCCTCAATTTACTTATGAACATTTGATTATCTCAATGGCGCCAGAATTACGAATTACACCATAAAAATAACGAAACAAAAAAATAAATAGTAAACATTGGTTATTTTTAGCGTGTACTTGAAAGGTATATGAATGCGTGTAATTTATACTACATATTTTAAACCTATTTTAACAATGTTTTGTAAAATATTAATTCATTATCCATATGCCATTTGTACAATTATGAGTGCTGAAGAAAATGAATGGATTATATAATAATAATAATAATTTCTAGCTAAGATTTTCAATATCTATTCTGTCCATTTTTATCATTTTTATTTCTAAAATAAATAATAGGGCAGGTCAGTGAGCTGAGTTAAACTCCAACTTTATCCCTGGAAAAATAGTGATAGAAGTTTGTCATTGCCAATTCACACCGCAGTGCCCGAAATAAGCTATTTTATATTTTAGATCTAAATTTTTATCCTAACCAGGCAGCACGTTAAACCATTACACCATGAAAGACCCTATTTTTATCATAATTTATATAATTTCCACATCTTTCATAATTTTATTGTTTGAAAATCCATTGTTTTCGTTTGTTTGTATCTGTTCCAGATAATTATTCTTGACATATGTCCTGAAGATGGAACGTACCTAGCTCCGAAACGTCGATAATGTAATATAAGAATTATTAATTTATTCCAAACTTAAAAACGAGACAATAAAATATTATTTATTTATTGTTTGTATTTTTTTTATTCCCCATTTTCATGAAGTAATCACAATTAAATAATCCTATGAGTTGTCATACACGAAATTCTACGCTCTTTTTAGACGGCAATCAAAGGGTGAACCTATTTATATTTGATAATCCTTTATTATTTGATTTTCCGTGATAGTGATAATACAATATTCAGTTAGATACAGAATTGATATTCTATTTTGTAAGTAAAAATATATATCACTGCTGCTTGATATCAGGTGGTCCGTAAAGAAAGTAAAATTCTGGCCTATATGTTCACGAAGCAAAGCGCTTACTTCCAGGTTACGTATACCTAAATGTCTAAAATTTAGATGTAAAAATGTCAAATAATATTGTTTTCCTATATTTTAGCACATAATTTAACCTAAATTCAAATTTCAAGTGAATTGACAGTTCTTTTGTGTCAAAATGCTTTGAATGTCAAACAATGATGTGTTTTTTGCAATTTTTCAATTTATTTCTACGATAATAGATTTATAATTCATCACAACTTAAAAACTTTTTCTTAACTGTCTCCAAAAAGATTTATCAAAATTCGAATAACCGCGTAGAAGTCGTTTGAATTCATCCATCCGTACAAAAGAATTTTATATAATATATAAATATATATATATATATATAAATATATATATATATATATACGAGTATATGTCCATAATATGGATGTTTGCAAGTGCTCAAAAGCTTCCAAGTTAATAAAAAAAATCTCTGGAAGTTTTAGCTCTAAATATTATAGTCGATAGTCCGCACTCCAACCAAAGTTTCCATGGAAATAACAAGAGTAAAATGTCATTTTTTTATAGCTTGGCGACAAGTAAATCAAAATTTTGAGAATTACGTTGTATTTGCTTATTTTGATCATAAATAACAAATTTATTACCAAAATTTGATATATTTCGTAAAGT
Source organism: Ctenocephalides felis (assembly GCF_003426905.1). Lineage (NCBI taxonomy): Eukaryota > Metazoa > Arthropoda > Insecta > Siphonaptera > Pulicidae > Ctenocephalides > Ctenocephalides felis. The sequence goes on from NW_020537010.1 coordinate 56,235, forward strand.
AGCTATTTACTTAGAAAGAAGAAGCAAGATACTTCGGAGCTGTCGGACCTACCTCAGGCAGAGCAGGAAGGTCAGTATTATTACCAATATATTACAATTAAAATAGACTTCTGCTTCATGATAAAGTCCGTAAAAATGATTCAAGCAACAACCTGTAAGAAATGTTCAATCTGAGATCGTTCTTAAAAATGTGTTGCGCAATTTTCTAATTCCCGGAGAACGTCAGTTTCTCGGAAACTGCCAAGTGAGAATTTCCAGTGTGAGTGACAGCCTGTGTTAGCTTATATCCTTATAAAAATGTTAATCATGCGTGTCTTCACTGACACGTCATAGCGTTTCTCGTTTATAGAATGGAATACCATATTTGAAATCATTGAGAAAAGCAGAATTCTCGGTTTTCCATTGCGAGAACAATTGATTATTCAGATTTTCTCATTTGAATATATACATACCAGCTGCAGTTAGAAAACTAACAAAAGTCTTATCTGAAGGGATTTATATCATGAAATTACGTTAATGGAAACTAGATCAATATATCTTGAAGGAAATGTGAAGTCTGAAAATTAACAATTTCATTTATATATTATGAACATAGGTTCATACTTAGAAATTCCTATTTATTTTTGCCAAAAAATTTGACATACTAGTTTTAGGTCTTGACTTCTCTGCCATTCTGCATCGTTGGACACAAGAATTGGGATTTTTAACTTTTCCTCGAGCTTTTCTCAAAAGCGGCTGAACTGATGTCAAAAATTTAAACGCTATTTAATGTAATTCTATAAAGTATCGCGTTTGGTGAGATTTGACGACAATCGGAAACGCCGTTTCATTATAATTAACATAACTTGCATAAAAACTTCATTGTTTTTTAGACAATAATCTTTAACCGATTTTAAAAATTAAAAAAACTATTGATATAAGTAGAGAATCGCGCAGAATAGCTTTGGGCAAAGCCCTGCTTTCTCTTTCATAATTCATCATAATTTTTTTAGAAATTTATTATTGATTTTTTTTTTACAATTTTGATGAAAAGTCAAAAAATGTCCTCATTGAATATTCTAATGGGCTTACGAAAATTAGCAAATAATAAAAAATATTGAAGTTTGTAAGAATGGAGAGTGTCATAATTTCTAATTTTTATCGTTCTAATTTTGAAAGTTGCTATAATCAATTTGTATTGATTGAAGTTGCTAAAATTAATTCGTATTGATTGAAGTTGATTTATGATTTATATATCAAGAAGGTTTTGCAACTTGTCTTAAAGTATAATGTGCTTATTTCTTCGCATTCTTCTCAATCAAAACCGTTTTTAGTAGGTGTATTCTAAAAGATCTTAAACTATTAAATACATAACCATACAGCAAATAAACTCTAAAATAAAGCTGTTCAAAAAACACATTTATAGTGGGATAGAATGAGGTTTAAAAATCCACTATCAGTATGTAAATGAACAAAGTATATAATTTTATATTGGCACTGTTTTAAAGTAGTAGGCAAAATATGTGTAACCAGCCATCACGTTAACTCTAACGCTATCAGGAGATAAACGAATTTGTACCAATATTCATAACAAAAGTATTGTTTTTTGTTGGTAATCTGTTTGGTTCTGAGTTCTTGTATCTAATCTATGATACTTGAATATAGTTTTTAGATAAACGTTATTTAACAATTTTGTAAGATGTATTGTTATTTCGAAGTAAGATTCAAAAGTTGTTGTTTTAAGTACAAAATTTAATTTAACAGTAGATAAATTAAACCAATAGTAATTCGACTTCTGCTAATGAATATTTCTTTCAAATACCGGATCAAGGTTATATACAATAAAATCTTTGTAAAAAAAGTATCCATAAAATTTGCACTTCACATTGGATAATTTAGCAACTTTATAATGAAAATTCTTTAAAATTAAAAAAAGTCGATGGGTCTGTATGTCCCCCGAGTGCCCCTTCTTATCCTCCTCATATGAAAAAAAGGGATAAATGACTATGTTCAATAAAGAGTGTAACAACATATCATTACAATTAGGAATTAACTAAAAATGTTACTAGGAACTTGCCATAACGCTAAATGCGACTTTAAACTAGTTTAAACTACTATCTTTATTTATCTCACACATGAGTATTGGTCCAAGGGCCGTAGAAGGAACTGTTATGTATTTTATAGACCCTTAGTTTACCGATGATTCATGTGACTCTTTGTTATAAATGATATATCTGCTTGCTGTATACTTAGGTCAAGTTGCTGTAGAATGAAGATACATTGAATTTAAATGCAGGGCAATAGTTTATCTTGGTGGCAGTATGGATTTCTGCTATTTATTTCTAACAAAACGATTTTTTATAACGTTTGTGTAATTAAGTTGTTTAATAGAGTGGTTTTGTTTAAATAAATAATTAGAACCATAAATTGTTGTTAACATTATAATTGTATAAATACCTAGATTTTGTTAATTATATATTTTTTTTAAATATTCTTACTTCTCCATATCGAGCTTTAAGAAAGATAGTTTTTAGTTTCCACATTTAAACCTAATTCACGACAAAAATTTAAAATATGTTCGTATATATTTTTGCTTCAATTTTACACGATAATCACGATGTAAAAATGTATGTAATTTAGTTCTTTATCACAAAGTTTGTGCAGAAAAAAATGTGCATATGAACTATCTCATGCAGAACATATTCACATATTATTTTTTTAATTAATTTTCAGGTTTGAATTAAGATATAATGTTAAAAATTAAAAACTATTACAATAAAAAATACAAACTGTATGTGCATAATAAATTGGAAATTTTTTCTTTTTGGTTCATTTTTACTTTTATATGCTTGAATTTCAAAAGCATTTTTTATTTATTTATTTACATGGCTCAACCTTATGGTTCAAAGGCATTCAAAAATCCACTTCTGATAAAAAATATGTTTCTATTACCAAAAGCAACGGCTTGTTTAGAAAATAACTAATTATTAAATACTAATTATCAATAAATTAAAGTTCTTCTTCTTTCCGTTAGTAAACATGTATATCAAATATAAAAACATAATCCTTATTATGTTCAAATCTAATTTCCATTAATTTTAACCAACTAACATAATTACTTCTTTTGTGATTTGTTCAAATTATTACATAAAATGTTCTGTATACTTTTAATCCTAGGTAAAAAAATCAATGCCTTATGATATAATATTATAATAAGTGAGAAAAAACGTGAAGCAACATAATCCTATTAACGCCATACATGTAAAACACAGACATATACTTTTTAAGGAATGAAGATATTATTCGGGAATCGTGCTGATTATTTTTGGCCGAACCGTTTTTTCGTAATTAACTATTGAAAAAGTTTTTTCGATGATTTTTTTTATGTTCATAGACATCGTGGTCCTGAAGAGCGTACTAAATTTTTATGTAGTTTAATTTCACATCTTCATCAAAAATTGAAAAAAAAAATGATATCAAAATTAGTGTCAAAAGTCGCTTTTGTGGTGTCAAAATTTGAATATTAAAGGCCATTTTTTTGGAATCAGCGGAAAAATGAGTCTACAAAACTTCTTTAGTTGTGTAAAAAATATTACCATTAATTTAAACCATTAAATAATATCAGGGACAACGTACATGATTATATACGTAATCGTGCAGTTGAAAATTACACCTCAATATCTAGACCTCAATTCCGGCTGAATAAGTCAATTATTACACATTTCGGGAAGTTTTTGGAACTTGCCATAACGCTAAATGCGACTTTAAACTAGTTCAAATTTTAAGATACTTTGCAGTTACTCATGATTTTACAACCAATTAGAATGTTTTAAATTTGAAAGTATATCATTATTCATTCACCAAAAATAATAATAAAACTAATGGGGTGCATGGCATCGTGCCTTAAGGCAAATTTCTTGAACTTCCCGTACCGTAATTAAAATTCTTGGTACAGAACTCAAAAAATTTTACAAAAAATGTGTACACATTATTAAAATCTCTATAAAATATCTGATAAATTGATGTACATATATCCAATAAACATTTTTGACCGCCAAATGACATTCTTTTAATTTCATTGAGAGTCCATAACCGCTGGAGCTGCCTCCCCAAAAATTTAATCAGCTTTTTATCTTGTCTATATAAGTAAAATGTTTTTTAAGTTATGAAAATCGGACGCTCCGTTCTCTTAAAAACTGAGTTACCGTTTTTGGCACTTTTTGCCCCGTATCTTCGGAACGGGTAGACCAGCCTTCGACAAAAACTAATCCGCACGTCTCCTTATCAATACGAATCGAATGTTTTTTGAATTATTCAAATCGGTTGATCGGTATTCCCGAAATTTTCGACGAAAATTTGTATCCGCACACACACATACATACACACACATACATCCAATTTTTCTAAGATATGCCAAAATATTCAGAAACCTTTGAAACGTAAAGATATATAAAAATTTTCATTTTCGATTTTTTGCGATTACTATAACTTACCCTACAAGAAGTTAAAAATTTTGACTTAATTAATTACAAGTAATTCACTTACCCAACTTGTAATGCAGATGTATTTGAAAAGCCAAACTAAATCTTTACAGACGTTGCATCAACCGAAATCTCATCCGAAATAACCTTTAAAAACAACATAACTTCTCTGATACCTAAAGTCTCAAAACTAATTTATAGTTCCGTACTGCATTTAAAGCGAAACGTATACAAGAGTCGAACATGTGCCATCTGCCGTCCCGTCTTGTGCGTCCCTGTGTCTACGTGGACAAATAATGCGAAACATCTCCACTGACCGGGAAAACTTTATCTAGAAACGCAGAGGCGAAGTCTTATGGAGAAGTTAGTCGCCATCCTCCAAAGTCTGGAAGTACGGGCTCGGCACACAAGTTTTCGCAAACTTCGACAGCGCATAACTCAACACTCGGCACGTTAGTATTGAAAGGGTATTATTTCACAGTTTAAAGAAAAACATCTGCGAAAAAAGCACAATGGAAAATATATTTCATAGTAGTTTGTCAGAAGGGTGGCCTGCAGACATGTAAACAAATTTAAAAACTTATTACATGTAATAGATGGTCGATAGATATTCGCCGAATATGTCGTAACAATATGCGCTCGAGGAACTACTCGAAGTTAAGTCACGATGAGAAATGTTCATGACTTTTTTCAGACGCGAGAGAGTAGTAAGAAATTGTGACCATTTGAACGTGTACAAGTTGGAGTTGTTATATGGAGTAGTATAAATTGCATTTCACTTGTAGAAAGGGACAAAACTTTGATAGTATCAGCGTTCATATGCAAATCTTCAGATTCAAAAACTCGAGTTGGTTTTTATTATTGGCGTCAAGCTTTTTAGTTTAAAGTCTTAAATTTGCCAATGACAAGTACTATTTTCCATGATTATTAATTTCCCGTAGCGTAGTTATAGTAATGGGCTGAAAATCGAAAATGAAAATTTCTACATATCTTTACGTTTCAGGGGTTTCTGAACAATTTGGCATACTACAGAAAAAATGATGTGTGTTTTGTGTGTGTGTTTTGTATGTTCGCATTTTTTCGTCTACGTTTTCGGGTGCACGGATCAACGGATTTGAATGGTTCAAAAAATATTCGATTCTTATTGATAGAGAGATGTGCTGATTACTTTTTGGCAAAGGCAGGTCGTGTTTTTGAGTGAACGGAGTATCAGATTTGAATGATCTAAATAACATTCAATTTATAATGATTGGGAAAAAAAGTTATTAGTTTTTGACAAAGGCAGGTCCAGCAATCTCGAAGATACACAGCTAAATGTACAAAAAATGGCAGTTTTGGAGAGAACTAAGCGTTCGATTTGAATCATTCAAAAAACTTTCTGCTTGATTTAACAAAATAATTATTTTTTTCAAAAAAAAAAAAATTGTATGTTGAAAATATTTCAGATTTTAATTTTAATTCTAACAATAGTTCTGAACCTCACTTATAAACAAGTAATTTTAATTTTGTAATTCAGTTTATATAATTCATGTAAATATTAGACAATGTTACAGTATTTATTTAGACTGAAATAATTGAATAACTTAATTCAATCGTAACATTTTTTAAAATTGTCAGCAAGCATTGAAATTTCAAGAAAATATAGAATTAGCAAATCGGATTTTTTATAAAAAACAAGCTTCTCCTTCGGGAATTAGGAAGAATGCTATTAAACTAGTGTATATAGAGTTCTTATTGGATATCTGAGCTAACCAGAAAAAAATTGTTTTTCTAAGACACCTACTTAACTATAGACATCAACATTGTATAATGTTGGAATCATGTATTTCAATTGAAGCCAACGAAATCTTGAATATGTGCGTATGATGTATTTTATTTATTAACTTAGTTAAAAAAACTGCTTCAAAAATTACAATATTTTTATAAATCTATTTTGTAATTTAGGACAGTATCTTATTTATTAAATTAGCTAGAAAACCTTAATTTTTCAACATACAATGTTTTATGTTGACAATTTTTTTACAATGTTTATTAAATGGTCTTTCCCCTAAAATCCCCTAAATTTAGATTAAATTGTTGATAAAGGTAGACCAGTTTTCAAACTTGTTTGAGATGTAGACCTCTGGCGTATTGATTTGCTTTTGGAGAGGTACCCTTCTATCGACTTACTTATGAATTTTTAAATGCACTGAAAATTATTAATGAAAACTTAATCCATCCATATAGTTCATACTTTCAATAATTGATATTTTAATTAATTTGCAAAAAAATAAATTTAGCATTAAGTAAATAATTTGTTTTATCATCGAAGTATTAATATACTATGGATCGTCACATTTCGTGGATGCGATCAATTTTTTGCGCCGACTACCCCTTGAATGTTGTCATAGTCCCTAAGGGTAAATATAGACCTACGATGTAAGAATTGATATAGACCATTTTTTTGATCACTGCAATCACTGAATTTGGACCAATGATGATTTTGAAGCTTTTAAGTGCAGTGTCATTATCATTGCTTTAGAATATTCTATTTGATTATTAATTACAAATTTAAAATCTGATTATTGACTTATTATTTAAAATACAGAAAATTGCAGCAACTTGCTCAAAAAAACACAAAGCAGAATGTATTACAAGTATATTATCTAATTATTGAAGTTAAAATTGATTATTTAAACCAATTTGTGTATATACTTAAACAATACAAACAGAGTATTTCATAGTTCTCAAATAACAAAATGTTTCAGAAATTCAGCGAATTACGTTATGAATTTTAGCTGAAAGTCTTGCAATTAAATATTATAAAACCAGTTGTGTATGGCATCGTGCCTTAAGGCAAATTGCTGAAACTTCCTGTAATCTAACTTAATTTTCGAGGAGTATTAAATATTTTAGAATATGTTATCATAAGTACTATAACATTGTCTAATATTTATAAAAATTATATAAACTGAATTACAAAGGTAAAATTATTTGAATCATATAAGTGAGCTTTAGAACTTGAAAATATGAATTATTTTCGATATGAGAGAAAAAACAAAAATTGAAAAAGCAATTATTTTGTCGAAACAAGCAGAAAGTTTTTTGAATCATTCAAATCGGATGCTTAATCCTCTCAAAAACTGCAATTTTTTGCACATTTATCTCCGTAACCCAAAATGGCTTGACCTGCCTTTGCCAATAAGTAAAGACCACTTCTCCCAATCATTACCAATTGAATGATTTTTGAATCATTCAAGATGGATACTCCGTTCTCTCATAGCTTCGATTTCTATTTTCTGCACTCTTGCTCCGTATCCCCGTATCGGCTGGGCTTGCCCTTGCCAAAAACCAATTAGCATATCTCCTTATCAATAGGAATCGAATGTTTTTTGAACTATTCAAATCGGTTGATACGTAAAAATGCAGACAAACAAAACATAAACACACATCCATTTTGAAAAAAACATCATTATCAGATTTTATCCAACATTAATTTAATGGATATGCAAAAATTTTCATTTTGATTTTCGGTCTCATTACTAGAACTACCCTACGGTATAATAATAAGTATTTAGTAGGTTTGAAAATCCAATCATAATTCGAGTTAATGAGATAATTTAATCATAAAAATAGTTCCGTAGTTGGTTTGCGCATTAGGATGAACGGCTTTTAATCAGTAGTCAACCGTGGCTAATTCATGTTTATGGGATCGTAACTCGCAACACTAACCTCAATTTTGCGACCGGTGGAGAACGTGTGTAACATGCCTCTCCGGCCGTGGTGAGGGCGGAGAGCGGCTCATGAATTTGCCACTAATTTATATCGCAGTGGATTTTGCTACGGTTTGTGTAATTACTCGGACGCTCTGAATACCTGCAACTGCACAACACGTAATAGGTAATAAAGTGGCGATAGCATGATTTATTTATTTCTGTGTGGATTCAAACTCCATGCAGTGCACTCCACGCGATATAAGGGAAATGCGGACCAAATGGTATATATGAACAAAATGACATTGTAGAATTATTTAAAAAGTGGACAGTTTTAGTAATGTTTCAGTAAGATAAAATAATTGTTGCAGCTGCCGAAATAAAAAAAAACTAGTGGGGTGCAAGGCAAATTGCTGGAACTTTCCGTACCGTAACGAAATGTTCGAGGAATTCTGAATGATTTCAAATAGATTATTATAAATATTATAGCATTGTCTAATATTTATAAGAATTATATAAACTGAATCGCAAAGTTGAAATTATTTGTTTAAAGTATATTAGAACTATAGTCAAAATTAAAAATAAAATCTGAATTATTTTAGATATACAAAAAAAAATTTTTTTTTGAAAAAAAAAATGAAAAAAAATGTTGAAACAAAAAAATGTTTTTTTAAAATCAATTATTTTGTTAAAAAAAAGCAGAAAGTTCTTTGGATCATTTAAATCGGACGCTTAGTTCTTTTAAAAACTGCCATTTTTTACACATTTAGCTCCGTATCATCCAAATGGTTGAGCCTGCCTTTGCCAAAAACTTACAACCACTTCTCCCAATCATTTCTAATTGAATGTTTTTTCGATCATTCAAATCGGATGCTCCGTTCTCTCAAAAACACTTCTATTTTTTGCACTCTTTGCTCTTTATCTCTGTAACTGCTGAACCTGCCTTTGCCAAAAACTAATCAGCACATCTCCCTATCAATAGGAATCAAATGTTTTTTGAACCATTCAAATCGGTTGATCCGTACGCCCGAAAACGTGAACAAAAAATTGTATCCAAACATACATACACACACATACACATCCATTTTTTCTGAAGTATGGCAAAATGTTCACAAACCTTCAAAGTGAAGAAATGTAAAAATTTTCAGTTTCGATTTTTAGACGATTACAATAACTTACCCTACGGAAATTTAATTCTTTCATTAATTACAATCTGTTTTCTGTTACACATAAAAAAGACATTCATTAATTTTGGGGATATATGGATAATTAACATGTGTTCTAAAAAGTTACTTATTAGTAGGCCTTCTAAATATTGATAAATAAGTGAAATTAAATTGCTGTGATATGAAAAAAAATAAGAATTAAAAAATTAGCGCTTTCTTTTCAGGAATTCTATGTCGCGCTTTTTCAATAGTTTTCTGACCAAAAAAAAGTAAAAAATTATTACAATTCATTTTTTATATTCTCGATTTTTTTAAAAATGGTTAAAATTGGAATTTGTAGATGCATAATTGTAGTTCTAAATTGTAGCTCTACTAAAGAGACAGAAGTTGACAAATCGTGAGTATTATTATATAGAATAAGTCAGTTATATGAGAAAAACGAGTTAGGCAGAAGATGGAATCAGATGAGGATTATTGCGGTCAAACAACTATGTCTATAAAAAAACATTCAAATTGTGAAACATTTACTTATAGATATATAGTAACTCTCCATATGACTACTACTGAAATGGCAATCAATGGTATCATAACCAACCAAATAGGACCACAATGGACCTGGGCTACGTAATCAAATTTACACTCTTGCAATATTACCATCAATGGAATAACATCATGTAGTACAAGCACATAAATAATTATTTATAATTAAATAATCTGTGTTTATCTGCACATATATTGTTGAATAGTTAAGCTTTAAAAATATCTAAAAAACAAAAAAATCGATTTTCCAAAAACTCTAGACACGAATACCCTCTTAAATAAAACTCTCAGCCCACGATATATACCTCAGCTAGATTAGTTGTCCACTCAGTGGAGTGGTATCTATTGTACTTTTTAAACATCAGCCAATTTATTTATGTGTGTGTATGAGTGTGTGTAAATATGTATACCTGTGTCAGTGAGTATAAACATAAGCACAATAACTCATAAAAATTTTGTAAATTCAGATTGCTATTGAATAAAGTATAAAAAACTGATTGATTACATAATGTACACTATTTTTATGAAGATAATATAATACATTAGCCTAAAAAGTAATTACAATCCTGACACAACTTGAAACCCATTGTTTTAAAGCACAAAAGTATATTCTGAGAGTGATTTTCTCATGTTTTTGGAGAGCATGTTTATTGATATTCATAATTAATTCAAATTAAATCAATTAACTCATGACAGTGACAGTGACAGTGACATGATTTCGATTAATTTTATTGCGATAATAGGTGTCTGATAGAATTTTTGTTTATTAATGATTTTTGTTTATTACGGACAAAATGACATACAACTGGCAAAATTACATAGTAAGACAATGAAAAAAAAAGAAATCTGTCAAAGGTGATTGGCTTTTGACTCCTTGTCTCTACAAAAAAATATTGCTAAAAGCAAACCAAAAGATCCACCTGTACAATTAAGAGACTTGCTTCAAGCCCCGGTAAAATTAAGAGTGTTTCAAAACCCTTTTTTTATAGCTGAGCCAGGTTGGTTACGATGTATGAATAGTACCCTTTGGGTTCATGTGCTCATGCACCAAAGAAGACCAAATGATTTTTTTGTGAACTGCTTTCTTAATAATTAGCGTTTCGGTATATATAAACAAATTGGTTCTTGTAATGTTAAATTTTTTATCAATAATGATGTTATTATATCTTTCATTTAATTGAAATGCTTTGTTCTTGGTATTCAAGAAATCAAAGATGAGTAAAAATAATTGAAACTGGTTATAGCAACATCGAATAAATAAATATCATTTTATAACTTACCACCATGTCAGTTTGTCCGTACTTCCCCTACATGCGAACTCTACCCAGGAATTGTATTCAGTATTCACACTAATCATTTCCGTTCTGACGAAGGCCTGAAGGGTAATTAACAAACATATATACAAATGTTTGCTTTGATAAATAACATTTAGTGAGCACGTATGCAATTGATAAATTATAATTAGTTACGTGGGCGTATAATAATTGACAAATTTATTTGACATCACATCATATCAATGTTATTTTAATCTTAATTTATAGATTAATAATATAATATATTAATTAATAATTAATAATAATAAAATAAATATATATATATATATATATATATACATATGATTTAGTTGTTAATTTTGATGTTGAGATATATGAGTAAGTTCTTGTGTCATTCAAACTAACATTTTTCTCTTAACATCATACAAAAAATTATAAAAAATTCATGGTGTTGACAAGTTTGTTGTATAAATGTGAGTGCTAATTTATAGTGCTGTGTACACTTCTCTAGATGTAACCTACCAACGTTAATATCCATTGATGATGACATTGAATTGAATGTCGAAACGTTTGGAATTAAAGATTAATTTATAAATCTGCTTTTTATTCTTTGATGTATCGCCCCACAAGAACTTACTCATATATATATATATATATATATATATATATATATATATATATATTCATATATATTATATATTACTCATATATATTAGGGTGGTCCTTAATATGGACATTTTCAAATTTTCTTGTTCCCAAGGGCTCAAATGGTTTCAAATTGAAAAAAAATAATTCTCTCACAGTTTTAGCTCTCAATATTAACTTTTAGATAGTGCGCAATTCAATCAAACTTCGTATGGAAAAGTTTTCAAACTTGTTTTTAGATGTAATTTAGCGAACAAATGAATGAGTGCAAATAACCGTAACTGTTTCATTTAAATATTTTGTTAATACCTGGATATTTGAAAATCAGGTCAATTGAAATAATTATCGCATTTTTTAATAGAACGATCTTAGATAACAGGGTCTTTCCGATCCAACTTCATATCATACAAGTGACGTTGCAGCTTATGTGCAAAACGCCTGAATGCACAGCAAATACATGACATTTTGACAGTTTAGTATAATTCGGTAGCAATGTATGCGAGTTAAGGTGTAACACGGCAATAACATTGGTCTGTTATGCGGCAGAATCGGTCCCATAATGTATAAAAATACCAACCATGCAGCATTTTTAAAAATGTCATGAAAAATACAATATCATACCACAAATAAAAGCACATTCGATACTTCACAATCCGATGCTCTTGTGACAACCTCAAATCGATGACCCAAACGGGTTGTATGGGCCGTATCAAATTCTCGGCGTGTTGCCTCGATGTCAGCGCGATGCAGTATCGTTCAACAATTTGCAATATATCACCATCGAGCAATATGAAATGCATATTTATTTAGCAATTTACTCCGTATCTTCGTTAGAATTGAGTTGGTATTCAAGCTCGTAATACCGCAAATTCAACAGAGGCATGACATGGTGTCAATATTGTTAGATAGGTCTTGACAAATTGTCAAATTTGCAATAGATGAAAGATTAAAATATGAATCTTATAATAATATTATACCTACTAATAATATAATATGCTGGAAAAACTATTGTATTCTATATTATTAACATATTTAATTGGGTTGTTTTGGTATTTGGTACGTAAAGCCTTTTAGCTTTTTCTACAATCTAGCTAGAAATTGTAATATAAAATACACTACAAGTTTGTATTAAAAAACTTCTCAAAGACAAATACGGTTGAATTTTGATTTGTGAAATGATTTGCACTTCAACTCAAATCAGGAAAGTTTTAGTGCGACAGATATTCCCTTGACATTTCACACAGTAGTTCATAAATGAACTGTTATCAATTGAAAACATATTTTGATTTTCGAATAAAGTTTCCGATATGAGATTGCCAAAATGTGTACATAGTGTCATACATTTCAGAGGAGCTTGAAATTCAGAGGAGCATATTGCAATTATCCAAGAAACAATATCAAAATTAAAAAAATGATAATGTTACAATGTGAGCATGTTACAAACGTACTGTTTCTCATTAAAATTTAAGGAGCATCCACAAAGCAACTAGTGATGCATGGCATCGTGCCTTGAGGCAAATTGCTGAAACTTCCCAAACCAAAAGTTATTTTTTTTTAATAAGAATAAAATTTTTGAAAAAATTCAGTTTTTGTAAAAAAAAAACTTTTTGGAAAAAATGTTTTCTTCATTTCGAAATATGTTGGAAATTCAGAACTTTTTTTCAAAGCAGTTGTACTGCTTTAACTGCATAAAGACAAATTATCAAAGCGCGTAAGCGCCGCGTCGCCGTCTAATGGACAAACGATGTTACGGAACCCATAAAAATGTAAACAAAATTTATACGTATAATTGCCTACTGCTTATGTCTAATGATCAATTTTGACCGCCAAATGGCATTTTTTCATTTTTTTACTAGATCTCCGAAACCGCTTGTCCTCCCTTCTCAATAAAATTCAATCACTTCTTCATCTTGTCAATACAAGTAAAATGTTTTCTGAATTATTGAAATCGGACCCTCCGTTCTCTTGAAAACCAAGTTATCGTTTTTGATACTTCTGGCCCCCTATCTTCGAAACGACTAGATCTGCCTTTACCAAAAACTAATCAGCACGTCTCCTTAACAATAGGAATCGAATATTTTTTGAATTATTGAAATCGGGTGGACCGTATTCCTGAAATCGTCGACGAAAATTTGTATCCGCACTAAGGTATTCCAAAATGTTCAGAAACCTCTGAAGCGGAAATATATGCAAACATTTTCTTTTTTTTTTTGCGATTACTATAACTTACCCTACGGAAAATTTAAAATAATTATGAATAAATAAAACGTAACATTGCATATATAGAACTAGCGGTAACTATAGAAATTGCTGGAAATTTCGCTATCGTAATGTTCGAGGAATATTAAATTCGTAATGTTCGAGGAATATTATATGTTTTCTAATATAGATTTATATATTCTTATAAAATATATAATATATATTCATAAGAATTATATAAACTGAATTGCAAAGTTAAAATTATTTATTTAAAATATATAAGAGAGCTTTAGAATTTTAGCGTGAATTAAAATTAAAATCTGAATTATTTTCGATATACAAAAAAAATATGAATTTTTTTTTTCCAGAACCAATTGTTTGCCAAATCGCATGCTTAGTTCTCTCAAAAACTGCCATTTTTTGTACTTTTAGCTCTGTATCTTCGAAAATGGCTAGACCTGTGTTTGCCAAAAACAAATCATCTCCCTATCAATAGGAATCGAATGTTTGAACAAACCAAATCAGTTGACCCGTGCGTCCGAGAATGTGGATAAAAGAATGCGGACCTATGAAACACACACACACACTCACACATCCATTTATTTTAAGGTATTTGAAAATTTTGGAATTGGAAAATTCTGAAACGTGAAGATATACAAAATTTTATTTTCGAGTTTTGGCACATTACTATAATTTATTCTACGGGAAGTTAATTACTAGTGTGAATATAACTAATAAGAACTGCGTTTCTTCATATCTCCAAAATGACTGAATCTGCCTTTTTCAAAAACTAATCAGCACATCTCGCCCTCAGGACGAATACAATGTCTTTTACAATGTTCTGGCAAAAACCAAATTTCATTTCTGCACCCTTTTCGTCCTGTGCCTCGAAAATCAAAATGGACTTGCCTAATCCAAAAATATATCAACACGTCTCCTCGGGAACAGGAGTCCTATGTTTTTAAATCGTTCAAATCGCTTCACCTCCTTTGTATCCACACAAAACACATACACACACATATATCATTTATGTGTTATTTTAATTTTAATTTAATTACCTTTCATTTTTATCACAAGTTCGGAATATTATTCCCAACCATGTGATTCTATTCCACGATTATGTAATTCATATACATTTCCAGTCATATAGTTAAAATGCACAACGATAAAAGCAAGAAAGCATAAAATCTATTTTATATATTGTTAAACGCAAATGACGGTTGTGGAACAGAACAAAAACATTTCGCAATTCTCTACATTTTACCGAGTCGCTACTTCGCCGCCGAGTTATATTGCTAATTTGATGTTGGGTTAGGCCCCTGGGTTAATATTATTGGCGGCGTCCCTCGTTCGTGCTAGATTAGAGGGTAACTTTTCTTTTCACGTCCTTGAACGCTCATAACCCTCGTTCGAAAGGAACAAAAATATGTCGTATATGAAATTGCTCTAAAGTTAAATGATAGAGATATAGAAATGAAAGTGGTGCTAGCAATTGCACAAAAAAAAATACAATTGAAAATTTTGTAAATATAAATAACAGAGATAAGAGTAGCAGTTGCATTACTAATTAGATGAACTTAAGTTTCATGAAGGTTCATTTCTAACAAATTATTATAAATTATAATTACATTTCATAAATATAATATAAATATTATTACAGAATTATTATAATTGATACTGCACATTTGAAATATTTATTAACATCCCGTAGGGTAAGTTATAGTAATCTCAAAAAAATTAAAAATGAAAACGTTTTAAAAGTTACTGAACATTTTGAAAGAAAAAAAATGTATGTGTGTGTATGTATTTTTTGATACAATTTTTTGTGATGACTGATTTTGTTCCTCGAATATTTAATTCTGATACAGAAAGTTCCAGCAATTTGCCTCAAGGCGCGATGACACAAGACTAGTATAAAACAAATCAAGATGAATAATTATTAATTTCATCAATCCATCAGTTTCAATTCAGAATCCAAATATTTGAACTATACGACATGACACAAAAACAAAAGCGAATTGATTGTTTCTTACAATAGTGTTCATACAATTATATCTTGAGAATCTATAATTACCAAGCATTTCCATATTGAGAAATTATATTCTAAATCTCCTGCATTTTGATATTAAGAATTTTTATATGATGAGTAATTTAAAGTAGCTTTTTAGACAATTAACGTTAAAATAAGTTCGAATATGAGTGTTTGATTGTGCATAGAAAGTTATTTTCTGTTGCTTTTTCATGACGTATAAAATACCTGAGGTTTTGAATATTTTATGACATTTAATATCATTTTTATTGTTTATAAATATTTAATCAAATATCAATAATCGGAATTGTGCTGATTTTCAACTCATAAACTTGCAACACTCTAAAACGTGAAGATATACAAAAAAATTCATTTTCGAATGTCTTTTGTATCAATCAAAGCGGTTGCTACGTTCCGGAAAAAAATAAATTTCATGTTTGCACCCTTTTTGCTCCTAGACGGCTGGACCAGTCTATTCCAAATACAATGGATATTGAACTTATGGTGACTTCTATCAACAAAAAGTTTATATTAAATATAAAATTATATCCGAATTGGTTATCAGTATATGTCTGTTTCGAGAAAAGAGAGTGTATATTGAAACATGAATTAGGGTATTAGCATGCAAATATTGGCAAAACATTTGTTCGTCGATATTTATTACGTGCTGCAAGTTATGAAATTACATTAAAGGGCCAATACCCGAATAATTTATAAAATAATAATTATAATTCTTGGATAACATAATATTTTGTATGAGAATTTTTTTTTATAGATAGCATTTCATAAAAAAGTAATAGGTAGCCCACACTACATCATTGTAACCACTTTTCCTCAAATAAAATCTGATTATTTTGTGGTTTAAAAGGACTCATAAATAGGATATTTCTTCTAAATCTATTTGTGAGCGAAGTTAGACCAATTGATTTAAGTTCAAATTTATAAAGTACATTAAATGCCCTCCACGTTTAACAGAGATTTATCAGTTAACCTACCGCCGATATGATATCAGAAATGCATTGATTTTTGGTGGTAATTCGGTATTTGATCATATAGTTTCCACCTAATTATCCAAAACTTCTTACAAGTTCCAATTTCTTAATAACCCCACATATAACCTAAATTCAACAGTATATATTTCGCCAATAATATAATAAAAATGCCTTGAATTTTGGTGGTAATTTGATATTTGATCATACAGTTCCACATAATTATCCAAAACTTTATACGGGGTCCCATTTCTTAATAACCCCACATATAACCATCCCACATATACCCTAAATTTAAAATTTTTCCTGCCGCTGCCAATGACAAATATTAGAAATGCCTTGATTTTTGGTGGTAATTTGGTATTTGATCATACAGTTTTCACATAATTATCCAAAACTTCATACTAATAACCCTGCATATAACCTAAATTTAACAGTTTACCTACCGCCAAAAAGACGTTAGTTAGAAAGGCTTTAATTTTTGGTGGTAATTTGGTATTTGATCATACAGTATCTACGAAATTATCAAAAACTTCATACAGGTTCCCATTTCTTAATATCCCTACATACAACCTAAATTTAACACGCCATGCTTTGATTTTTCGTGGTTATTTGGTATTTGATCATACAGTTTCCACATAATTATCCAAAACTTCACACAGGTTCCCATTTCTTAATGAAAGCATAACTAACCGCTGGTATGTGCTTTGCATACTGTACTCTGAACGCACTGCATATACATGTACATTACCTGGAGCAACTTGAGCGCAGTCGGCACACAATGCAGCACATGAACGTTTATTAGCTTATATTATTTTAACACAAACAGTGAGACGCTCCTGAGTTGTGGAACGAAGTGAAACTTTGGCGGTTTACGATTTGCAGTTTTGGGTTTATTTGCTTTCTTATGGGCGCGTTTTATGGTGTTGCTGATTAGGGTGGAATTGTAACGATGAATCCGAATGGTGTCTTTTACCCAAACATTTCGGCACTAGATTACGTACGCCCAGGCGACTAGCGCGAGGGCAACGTTTATGATAATCACTTAACGCCGCAGCCACCACCGAATACAATAGCATCGGTTTAAAGAATTTGATTCTGGAAGATAGCCAAAGTTTCTTGGTAATGGATATATAGAAACATGTTCTTTAATACCGTCGGAGAAGTTCAGCGTAATTGCTTGGTTTATAAAGCAGTATATTCATGATAAACAAACTTTGTATAATTTGGTTTGTTGTAAAATTTGGGAATATCAATGCAAGGCCAAATAATCTGTTCAATAAATAGTCGATCATCCAAGCAGTATTAGTTAAGTAGTTAAGCTGGCGGCCATTCGGTATCAGAGTGATTTAGACCATCGAAGGGCAAACAATATTATTCTAATAAAGATAAGATTTAGTAAAAACTGCGAGAGGCATACACTTTAATAAATTGAATTATTGTTTCACAACCCATTATATTACTTTGTCAAATAAATAAATTAATAACTAAAAATAAATTCTGAGCAACCTTTGGCAATTTCCCAATGCGATTCATTACATGGAAAAATAAATAATAATATTTGACTAAAAAAATTGTAGAAGCCTGATATGTGCCCAACATATAAGATGAATATTGCAGCATTATTATAGAGTATTCAAATTGGTAAAAGCTGAAAACAGAATATTTAGAAACATGTTCTTTAATACTTGTGGATGTTGCTAAGCGTATCTGTTTAATTTGCAGAACAACGTTTTCAAGGTTAGCAATAATCGTATAATTAAATTTGCTTTTAAACAATATTTACAAATTAGGTCGTAAAATTAATTAAATCGTGAGGCTCGAATTATTAAAATATCAGACAAAATTTTGCTTCTTGAATGATGAAATGAGAATGTAATTTGAAGATTAACTCTTTATTTGAAAATATAAGCACTTTAATACACATATTCCAAAAACTGCTATCCAAATATGTTTGGTAATCGGGGCTTAAAGGTCTGCGGGTAAAGTGGTCTACTACCATTATCTCTTATTAATGTGAACCAAGTCAAGAAAAGCCATTTTGCAAGAGATGAAATGAATATTTATTCCAAGTGCTAATGAATATTTCTGACGCAATACCAGATCAAGGTTATATACCATGAGATCTTTAAAAAAAATCTGTATTCTCTGAATAATGTAGCTTTTAAAAGTGAAAAGAAAACATTCGCATTCGTATTTGCTCCGCATATGCGGTTAAAAGAGGCAGGTGGCTAATTTTATAAAAACTAGTGAAAAACCAAATTTCTATAATTTAGAAGTAATTTGGAAATTCACTGCATCTTGTTTGATACGGTTATGTGTTGTGATATAGATCATTTTATTTAATCAATATAATTACTGTAAGTCAAATTAAACCTTTGTTTCTCGCTCTACCCCTTTACTCTGATAAATGTGTAGATTCATATAAGATAAAAGAATGTAGTTTAACAAAATAATAGGATTAAAGCAAAAGATTAATGTCAACAAATAATATTCAAAATTATTTCTTGAGCATATAAAGAAAGTTTTATGAGATTTTATTAACATTTTCTACAAACTTTGATGAATATAAAACAAGAACAGCAAAAAATGTAATAATATATCCGAGAACGTACAATTCAAAAGATTTCTCTCGAGAAAAACAAAGAAGCCGTATCTCTCGAAGTCATGCACGGTGAAGAGAAGTTATTAAATACAATTGTATTTATTATACTCGGAACAAAAATATGATTTATAACACAATCATGTGAAACAATAAATCCTCAACAACGGTTCTGTGCAGAATATACCGCCGTAATAACAAGAGACTGTACCGGCTGCAATGATTACCGCCAACTTTTATTATTCTCTTATAATAATTTATTTAAGTGAGTTTAATGGAGCGATAGTAATATATAAGTTATCTCTTGTTGTGCGGTTTGTTCTGCAGAAAAATTCATTTCAGAGCTTATATCTTCTGCAATTGCAGCACGTAGACGTACGGAGTAGTGTTCTGTAATATCATTCAACACAAATATAAAGCTACATGAAGTCAAAGGAAAGACTTGAATGTTTGTTATGAAAATAGTTAAGAACAGAGAAGTGTAGTAATAAACAGGGCATAACTGAATTTGTAATATTATAGCACTATATAAAAGCAACAAAAATTTAACTACTACTATTTGCAACTGAATTATATGAATGTTTGTTCTGTATAGGTGTTTTTAAACAGCAATCTGAATGTGTTTTTTTGTACTTAACTTAGTATTTCGAGAAGGTATTTCAAAGAATATTGTCTTTCTATTGAGATTGTATTAGATTTATTACTACTATTTATATAAATATATATTACAGCTTCAAATTATTTTTGAGATCTACAATTACGAGTACAAATCTGATATCATAATTAAGGCCAAATTATATGGATGCATTATTATGAAGAACAGGTAATTTTGTTTTATGTCATATTATTAAAAGTTTTTTATGATATGAATGAAATACGAATGTGGTGACATGTTATATAGTAAATTATTATACTTTATTATACGGCTTTATAGCAACCATAAAATGTATCAAAAACAGAAATGAATATATTTATATGCTGTATATAGTACTACTCTTATTTATATCAAATAATAATTGATTTAAATTAACAGTTATAATTAGTTAAGATTATGACAACTTTTAATTTAAATTTTTAATTTACCGTATTCTTATATATAAGAATTAGGTTTTAGTTAACACTATTAGACAGTCTCTAAATTTTTCTTGTTAATATAAACAAAAATATTGTTTTTATTTATTATATTAAAAAATGTGTACAAAAGTCCTTATTATTGGTACGAAGTTTGATCCCCATCCGTCTATTATTTTTTTTATATAATAATAGTAATAGTAATAATATTTTTTTTATATATAGCGTGTTCCGCTATTTCTCCAATGAAAAACAAATCGCATAGAGGCTTTGTTTTAAATTTTGTGTTTTAAACAGAATTTATATAGTTATGAATATTGACACATTAAGAATTTGATAAATATGATATGGAAAAAATGATAAATATGGATCTGTTCTTCTAGTGTATACGTGGAGGATCTGTTCTACGCGTTCTACGAGTGTTGAACTATTTTCAAAAATTTTACCGGAAAAAGTTGGCGAAAATTATCCATGAAAAAGTAAATTTGGATAAAAGATGATGTATGAAATGTAGGTAAATCCAGTCGTAAGATAGCAGAATGGTGCTCTGCCGAGATGAGCCGAAACCAAGACCTTGACTTTTGACAACATCGAAGTTGGTCAAAATTTGAAGTTACAGAGCTGATGTTGTTGATTGCAGTGATCTTGTGCACTCAATAGTTCCAAATGGTTTTATTGTGAATAACTCAAATAATTTCAAATGGTTTTGTTGTGAATATGATACATTATTCGAAAGTTATGCGGCATTCAGAGAGATTGTGCATGGAAAACGTCTCAATTTGTGGAAAGAAAATAGATAGATCTTGAAAAGGCACCGTCGCATAAGGATCATATTGTGAACGTAAACGCTTTTGCAACAAATTTGCAAATAAATGTGAAATATAGTACAACCACCGTCCACACATGTAATATATTTCTTTCACACAAACAACTCAACTGCCATTCATAGGACACCGCTTTGGATCGATAAAATGCTACTAATTGTACGAAAAAATCAGTCAAGAAGCTAAATGCAATACCTTCATAGACATTTAAAAAGTGCGATTGTATTAATTGTTGGCGTGTGTTTATTACTCATAAAACAATTCCCATACTTAGTTGACAGGAGTATATATATATATATTATATATTATATATATATATATATATATATATACGATATATATATATAGGATAAGGTTGCACAGCCCTGGCGCACTACGTCAGGTTGCGCGTCCCTGCCATGCACCGTTATCCTCTATGGTATAAAACCACAGCGCAGCAATACTCGGCCCTTCACTTGCCTACCGGAGCACGCAGTGGACACAAGGAAGAGAAGAAGATAGTACCCTACTTGCTACATTGACCCCTGACGTGAGAATAGTCGAGCATGTCAAAACCGGATAAGCCAGAGCAAATATCTTTCCCGCCATCGCAGGTCGAAAGAGTCGGTGTCAAAGTTCCGCCATTTTGGCCTGAAAAGGCTCAGCTATGGTTTGCTCAACTCGAGGGACAATTTGCGCTTTCGAATATATCAGCTGACACTACAAAGTTTTATGTAGCAATCGCATACTTAGAGACGCAATACGCAGCCGAGGTTGAAGACATTATTTTGAAACCACCAACAGAGAATAAGTATGAAACACTGAAATGTACTCTCATCAAGAGAGTATCGATGTCAGAAGATCGCAAGTTAGAACAGTTACTGGACAGAGAAGAAATCGGCGACAGACGACCATCGCAGTTTTTGCGTCATTTGCGCGCACTAGGCGGGTCAAAAGTCGACGATAGTATTCTCAAGATATTGTGGATCAGGCGGCTACCAGAAAATATTCAAGCCATAATTTCGGCACACGACCATCTCGAGTTGGATAAAATAGCAGACATGGCAGATAAAATCGCCGATATATGTTGCAGCATCAAATCCAAGGAGTTAGTAAACAAATGCCATCCACGTCCAAAGAAATGAATCATACCATTTCAGAACAAATTTTGGAGCTTCAAAACCAGAACGCTACATTAAATTCAAAGATTGACTGTTAGCTAAACAAGTTGAAGCCCTCACCCAAGCCAAGTACCGAACCTTACCATCGAGGTCGAAGGTCGTGCATCCATCTCCACGTGGCTATTGCCAGTACCACTCAAGATTTGGAGCTAAAGCACGGAAGTGTAATGAACCTTGTTCATTTAAATCTTTAAACTTAAACGACAGTCAATGAATGCGGCGCATGACTGTCAATTAATTAGTTCAACAAGCCGCCTATTAGTTGTTGACAAAGCATCTAAACAAGAATTTTTAGTCGACACGGGCGCGGATCTTTGTGTATACCCTCGCAGAAAACTGAAAGGGCAGCATCCGCGTACCGAATATACGTTATATACGGCAAATGGTGCGAAAATGGCGACCTATGGGACAGTACAATTAATTTTGACTTCTGCCTTAAAATGAATTTTTCTTGGAAGTTTGTGATAGCCGACGTCGAAAAACCCATTATTGGAGCAGATTTCTTATCATTTTATAACTTATTGGTAGATCTGCGCAACAAACGGCTTCTAGAGGGAGATACAAAAGCACAAATGATGGGAAAAGTAACAGATGCAGTCGTCCCAACTGTTAAAACCTGCGAAAGGAGCACCACAGCCTATTGCAAGAATTTCCGGATTTACCAGACCTCAAGGAGCACCTCACAAAGTGAAGCATTCAACACAAACCACATCAATACAACACCAGGGCCTCCGATTTATTTTAAACCAAGACGGCTCAACGCGGAACGCCTTCAAATAGCTAAAACAGAATTTGAAGAAATGGTGAAGCTCAGAATCGCTCGACGATCAAACAGCCCCTGGGCCGCGCCGCTTCACATGGTACCTAAACGAAACCTCGGATGGCGCCTGTGCGGAGATTACAGGGCACTCAACGCTCGAACTATTCCAGACAGATACCCGGTAAAGCACATTTACGATTTTACGCAGCATCTTCAAGGAATGAAAGTTTTTTCCAAAATCGACTTGGTGAAGGCTTACAACCAAATTCCGGTCAACGAGGAGGACATACCAAAAACAGCAATTACGACTCCTTTCGGACTCTTCGAATTTCCTTATATGACCTTCGGACTTCGTAATGCAGGCCAAACCTTTCAAAGGTTTATCGACGAAGTCACACACAGGTATGGATTTTTGCTATGCTTATATCGACGATTTGCTAATTGCATCAAGAAACCCAGGAAGAGCATGCAAGACATCTACGAAGCATTTTCGAAAGACTGCAGCAGTATGGTATCATAATCAACTGTGAGAAATGCATATTTAGTGTCCCGGAAATTGATTTTTTTTGGGATACACAGTCTCTAAAGATGGTATACGCCCAATTAAGGAACGAGTGGAAGCTCTTGTAAGAATCAAACCTCCTACTAACATACAAGAATTGCGCAGATTTCTAGAATGATTAATTATTTTCGCCGATGCATTCCCCGTGCGGCTGAATTGCAAGATCCATTGCAAAAACTGCTAGAAGGACCAAACGTTAAAAATAACACTATCATAGAATGGAACGAGCAATTTCAGCAGGCTTTTATTAATTGCAAAGAAAGCCTATCAAATGCTACTCTTTACATCATCCAGTGGTCAACGGCAAGTTAGCTTTATTTACAGACGCTAGTACAATTTCAATAGGAGCATCGCTGCAACAACAAATAGGAAAAC
Organism: Ctenocephalides felis; assembly: GCF_003426905.1. Classification (NCBI taxonomy): domain Eukaryota; kingdom Metazoa; phylum Arthropoda; class Insecta; order Siphonaptera; family Pulicidae; genus Ctenocephalides; species Ctenocephalides felis. Next base: position 80,583 of record NW_020537010.1, read on the forward strand.
ATGGCAACCACTAGCTTTCTTCTCGAGAGAAAATTTCTAAACGCAACGCCAATGCGAATGGCCAACATACTACCGAGAACTTCTAGCAATCTTTGAAGCTATCCGACATTTTAGGCACTTTCTTGATGGACAACATTTCGTAGTATACACAGACCATAAACCGCTAACATTTGTCTTCCAACAGAAACAGGACAAATTGCCGCCAGTTCAACTGAATCAACTAACTTTCATAGCACAATTTACAACGGAATAAAGCACATTGAAGGAAAAGAAAACGTCGTAGCTGATGCTTTATCCCGGATCGAAGAATTACATGTCTCGTCGAATGCAGATTATAACATAATCGCAAAGGAACAACAAGATGACGCGGAACTGCAAAGCTGCCTAAAGAACAGTTCTTCGTTGGTCCTAAAGTCAGTACGTCTTCCGGGTACTACCATCAACGTATATGCGATGTATCCACTAATATTCCAAGACCTTTCGTTCCGAGACGTTAAGAAAACAAGTTTTTTAACGATTTCACAACCTAAGCCATCCTGGAAGAAATGCCACAGTGAAAATGGTATCCCAACGATTTGTTTGGCCGT
>NW_020537010.1:82169-102758 GCF_003426905.1 Ctenocephalides felis
ATTTTTGCCAATTCTATTCTCAACCAATTACAAATGACTTAAACATTGAGAAAACAGTAATTTGGTCGAATTTGGTGACAATAATAGAAACTTTTTTTTAAGTAGTTTGAACTGCTAAAAAAGCATTTTATTGGAAAATACTGTGATATTTAAATGCATTAATTTGTCTAAATAAATATACAATTTCCAAGTATTGTATTATATACTCACTATCTCTGAACTGAAGCTGTAATGTTTGCATGGGTATATACATCCAAAATATGTTTTTTCTAGTAAAAATATCGCTTCTGGTCATTACTGCATCTGCCTAAATTGTTTATAATTAATCACTATTATATAAATTCTAATATCAAAAATCTAATAAATGGCAAACTACTGGGTTGTCTTCTCAATATAGTGAAAACAGAAGTTCAAGCGTAATCGGTCTTAGGATAGTTCTGATTGCTGTTAAGAATGAGAATAAAAATAAACTCCATAAAAATCTAAATTATATATAGTACATATACTAATTACAAGCGACTTTAGTAAAATTTGGTATTATATAAATTATATGATATATTAATAGAGCAATTGATGTTTTTAAAAAGAAATTAATCATATGCCAAGCGCAACTGTTATGTAAGTAGATTTAACGAAAGTTTTCAAGCGCCCTGTTGAAACTCGCGTCCCTGGTCGCGGCGCAAAGCAAAAGCGAGTAAGTGACTAGGGAGTGGATACGGTCGGTTTTCTCACTTGTAAGTGCACATAACGTGACAGGTGTAATATGTAACAACCCAGAGCGCTACTGAAAGACGTGGAATCAGTCTAAAGTTTAGAGGGTATACAATTCCATACGGGTAGGATTTCACTTTATTTTTAACGCGTATTGTTGGACTATAATAATTCATCTAGAATTTAATTTTAGATTCAATTGTACCAAATGTCGGTTCAACCCTGCAAGAATTTTTTTGGAGGATGCTTTAAATAAATTTATAATTCAGGATTTTAGATATTATGGTAGAGCGGGGTTTAAAGGTCCGTGAGTAAAAAGGTCGACCACCAATATCTCAAAAATAAGTGAAGAATTTTTTAACAACATGTTTGCAAATAAGGCGCAAAATATCGGTTTCTATCGGTTAACTTTGTATACATTTTAAGTAAACGTTATTTAATTGTTTTATGAGATGTAAATTAGATTCAACAGATTTATAAAATTTATCTATAATAGCTTACGTAAGGGTGGGGTTAAAAGGACCAACTGAACCTTTACCCTGGAAAAGGTGCAAAAAATAAAATATAGTAGATAAAAAAGTTAATAATAATTAAGATAATAAAAGCAATTTTACAAGAGATAAATCAAATACATAGTTATTCCAACTCGGTTGATGAATATTTCTGACAAAATATTAATTCAAGATTATATACATTATTAGAAGTTTATATTTTTTGGTTAGTTGAACACTAATGCTATTCTTTAGTAATATCCTTTAAAATAAAAAATAAGACATTAGGCTGTTTCCTCGTTTCCTGTTTTGAATTTACCCCGCCTATGACGTAAAAAGGACCATGCGAAAAATTTTTGATTAACAGCGAAAAAAAAGCATTTTTACAGTGACAGATTAGCTGGAAATTTTATTGAACATAGATAGATGTTTGTTAGTTATATGTTATATGTTATGATATAATGTGTTTGGTTTTATCAATATAATTGCTCAAAGTTAAGTTGGATCTATGGGTCCCGCCTTACTATATAAGTACATACTTGATAATAATTATTGAAACAAATAAAAATATTTTAGCATAATTTTAATTTATCGGACATTTCTGATTTTGTAAATAACTCTACGAGTTTCAACAATCTGAGCAAAAGTTAGACATTTGCTTCATAGTCTCATTTATACAAAAATTTATTCATTCTACAGTGTAAGAAACTTTTTGTTTGCATTTCTCTCCTAACGAATTATACATTTTCTTTCAATTGTACATACATGAGATATAACAATCTTTATATTATGCTTAATGTCTTGTTGTTTTATTAGGTGAAAACATTTTACAAATTACACGAAATTTTATTAACGTTGCAATTCTCTATGTATTATATTGCACATAAATTATTATAAAAATGTAAGCGAAATCGAGTTAATGTATAAAACAATATTTTCTGATAAAAATAATTTATCAACTTATTCTAATTTCAAATTGTCTTTTATGTTATTTTTTTAGATTATTTCACGACAAATAAAGTTTGATTACTTGATTAAATAATTGCATAATCATTTTGCAAAATTATAAGGATTTTATAAAATCATTTATGCTATACTTTAATCAATACTTAAAATATAATTCATTTTTATTAAAAATCTATTATGCATCTCTATTAGGCAATCTATTAAACATCATAATATTTTTTTAGTATATTTTGTGTATATATCTCGTAAAAACTCTAAACAGAAATTACAAAACGGTGATATCAGAAGCACATCGAAGCAATTTGATTTGTCATTTATATCACCTTATTAAGGAAATATAAAAAGACTTAAAATATAATCAATTTGTAATATAATGTTTTAGTAAAGACAATATATCAACTCGTGCCAAATTCAAGATTTCATTCATGTTTGGTTTGTTCATTCTTGCCGCTTCATCTAGATCCTTGCACTGCAAATATAGTTTGACTTCTTTCAAATTGAATAATAAACTAGTGGGGTGGGTGGCATCGTGCCTTAAGGCAAATTGCTGGAACTTCCCGTACCGTAACGAAATGTTCGAGGAATACTGAATGTTTTCAAATAGATTATTATAAATATTGTAACATTGTCTAATATTTATAAGAATTATATTAACTGAATTGCAAAGTTGAAATTATTTGTTTCAACAAAAAACTAAAAAAAAAAAAAAAAAAAAATCGAACAAATATTTTTTTTTTCCAAAATCAATTATTTTGTTAAGACAAGCAGAAAGTTTTTTGAATCATTCAAATCGGACGCTTAGTTCTCTCAAAACTGCCATTTTTTACATATTTAGCTCCGTATCTTCGAAATGGCTGGTCCTGCCTTTGCAAAAAACTAATAAACACTTCTCCCAATCATTACTAATTGAATGTTTTTTAGATCATTCAAATCGGATACTCCGTTCTCTCAAAAATTCGATTTCTATTTTCCGCACTCTTTGCTCCGTATCTCCGAAACTGCTGGACTGTTTGCCAAAAACTAATCAGCTCTTTCCCTATCAATAGGAATCGAAAGTTTTTTGAACCATTCAAATCGGTTGATCCGTGCGCCCTAAAACGTGACTGGAAATTTGTATCCACACATACATACACACACACACATACACACACACACACACATCCATTTTTTCTGAGGTATGCCAAAATGTTCAGAAACCTTCAAAACGTCGAGAAATGTAAAAATTTTCAATTCCGATTTTCGGCCCATTACAATAACTTACCCTACGGGAAGTTAATTAGTGAAAAATTTAATCAATGAATCGTTCTAATCGGATGTCACATTCTTGCAGAAAAACCGTATTACGGTTTTCTTCATATGTCCAAAACGATTGGACCTGTCTTTGGCAAAAACTAATCAGCGCATCTACCTGTTAATAGAAATCCAATGTTTTTTCAATAATTTAAATCGATTGTATCTATAAATAAATTGTAAGAAACTGAAAAATTGTATCTATACGTAAAACATACTATACACACACGCACACATTTTTTGCTTGCCAAAATCTTCAAGTGGTCTTGAAACGTCCAGATATGCAAAAAAATCCATTTTAGGGCTATTACTATAAATTACCCGACGGTAAGTTAATAAAGTTACAATCGAGGAATATAATAAAATATTATTTTTAACCAAAAATACCATTATGTTACAGCGATATAAAGCTGTATGAAATTATTAAAAATAATATTTTCCATACATTTAATAATATTTGCATACATTGTGTATCTATTTGGTCTCATTATATCTGCAGCGTTTCATGGCATTACTCTAGTCGGGTTTCCGGCACTAACTAAATATTATCAGAGCGGTCGTTTGTTGTGCTCCCGCTATCGCCTGAAACATTCCGCGTCTCTAACGTCCATTGGCAGCGTTGAGCTCCCGAATGTTACGGCCTTTGTGATATTCATGCAAAAAAATCGACACTAACTACTGCATCTGGAAAGTATATGACTATATAATATACACTTTGAACCGAATACAGCTGCATGCATTTTGTACATGATAACGCTCTGCATATGTCACGTTTAGTAAACTGAATGTTTTGTCTATTTTTGATTCTGTTCTGGCCATGGTATATGATTAACCAATGCTTGAGTTATCATTTATTCATTCAGAAGTCATAGTTTATTCCACATTATTAAGAATTAGACATTTATTATTAAGAATTAGACATTTAGTTTATTAGGTATAATTCTTCAAGCTTTAATGTTACTGTTTGACATAAATAAAGAGCAATAGTGGTGAATGGCGTTGTGCCTTCAGATTGCTGAAACTTCTATACCGTAATGAAATATTCGAGGATCTATATAGATTGCTATAATCAAAAGAAAAAAAAAAACATTTCAAAAATATGGATCAACTAAAAGTCTGAATAAACCGAATAAAATTATTTATTTCGTGAAGACAAAAACAATCTTTAAGCAACTTGAACTATAATATTTAATAAAATAAATTCACTCACCTTAGCATAATTCTCAATTCACATAACTCATCAATTTACAACAAATACTTAAATCTATGAAATTAATTGCAAATTACCTGCAACATTTTTCAATTCCTTATTTATTGTCTTCAATTGTTTTTCATTCATCTTGAATAAATATACATCAATTTTCATTACTTTTCTTGAATATTTTTTTCATCCTTAGCAACCCTCCAGAGGATATCGATAAAACTAATTAATTTAGAATGTAAACAAATTAAAATTAGTAGAGGATTTTTTTTTTCAAATAAATTATTATGAATATTGTAACTTTCATTATTTGTATTTTATTGACAACATATTTGGCTTATAGATCGGACAGCGACTTTATATATGTTTACATGAAAAGAAAATAAACAAAACTTAATCAAGCTATTTAGAACTAAAGGACCTTATCTCATTTTTATAAGGATTATTCATATACTGAATTGCAAAATTAAAATTATTTATTTTAAGTATATAAGTTTCTTTACACTTCATGCTTTGTATCTCCAAAATGGCTAGACCTACTTTTACTTTAAACTAATCAGCAGATCTGTTCGTTAACATGAATCGAAGTTAATATTTAATCATCCTTATCAGATGCTTCCTTCTCTCAATAACTGCTTATTAGCGTACTTTTTGTTCCGTACTCTAAAACGGTTGGACCTGTTTTTGAAAATAACTAATAAGCTTTTGAAAATAACTAAATAATAATAAAACTAATTAACACGTCTCTTTTTCAATACAAATCAAACGTTTTTTCATCATCTCATCAGATGCTTATTTTGCTATGAATCTCCCAAACAGATGGACCTGATTTTGGCAAAAACTAATCATACGTCTCGCGGTCAACACGAGTCAAATGTATTTTAAATCACTCTTACCAGATGCTACCTACTCTCAAAAATTGAATACTCATTCACTGCCCTTTTTTCAATCCAATGTTTTTTGATTTTTTACTTTTGATTTTTGGGCGATTACTATAACTTACCCTACGCGAAGTTGACAATAATGCATATAAAAAATTGCAAAATAAATTACATTGAGAATATTATAAGGGTACTAAATGAATACAACGGGAGATTTATACATTATTGCAAAAAGTGATTGATCTTTAATGCATATACTTATCAATATTTAACATTAGACTTATGTTAACATCTAAGTATATATGTATTTTAAAAAATGAATAAAGCACAATGCATGCTACCACTCTACCAGCTACTAATACTGTTTCGAAAATATGTTATATGGCTCAAATTAAACGCAGTTATAAACATTTTGTACACGTTATGCATAGAGTGCGCTTTACATAAGTTCAGTACTATAGTAATTTGTAAGAGAACTTTAGACAAAAGTGCACAATTACTTATGATATGAAGTGCTAATTGCTCATGTAAGTGCTTCAGTTGCAATTTATTATATGTCTTATCTATCAAAATTTACAATAGATACATTTGATACTTCTTATCAATATCAAAACGAATATATAACAAATTCATTTCAATTTGTGTAAAATAGAACAGCTCTTTTCATGCATTTTAGTTACCAAAGTCAACCTTAAAATATGATTTAGACAGCGTGCAGTAAAATGAGCTCATCATTATCCTAAGTATTGGATTCTTTACATATTAATAATACATTTATTACTTACGAAAGTATATATTTTTTCTACATACTAAAATATTATTAATATTTCTTTTAAGATTAAATGTAATTATGATTTCAGTAACGTTTGAAATTTAAAATTACACAGGTTGTTTTAGTATAAATTTGCAATAATGGACATTTATTTTTATTATTATGCAGCCCATAGTGGTAAATTGACTTTATTTGTTGCTGATGATATTACATAACATCTAGTAAAAACATTCTCATTTTCGATAAGCATATTGTTCTCTGGATGTTTACGGTACATAATCTATCAGATGTGCCATTAATAGTGTTTATGATATCATATTAATAACGAACATGACATGACTAAACGTTTGTTATAACACACCATCCAACATACCGCCTGAAATGATTTTGCCCAAATCCGGTGGAGACGCCGCGTAGTTTTATCTACAGACAATCTATTGTGTGAGCGCGAGTTTTGGCCTCGGGCTATGCTACCGATTTCCTGAGAGGCGTCGTCATGGACCATTGTAGAGGTCTGTATATATTCATCTCATATTCCCATTCAAGCAGACATCCTCGTGCAAGAACGACGGAGATTACTTAGTTAATTACATTTAATATCGGAGTCGGGTTTCTCATCAGAGGAATATGCATGCACAAGGCGCGCCGGCGACATAATCGCGTACGGATGAAGTCCAAGTCTCAATTCGGGAACAGATGATTTGTATGTGACTAAGACTGACTAAGATGCAGTCACCAATTAGTGCACGTAGAACTGCAAGTGAGCTTCAAGCCAAGTTGTTACTTTACACTCTTAGAAAATATATGTTTAAAGCAGTACGAATAAGAGTTTTCCGAACTCACTTCAAAGATAGATAGAGGAGAAATATTGAAAATAATTTTTTCAACTTTAACTTGTATTGAAAATTTTTATATATTTGCAAAAAAAAACGATTTGCTAATTTCATGTTTTCTCGACGTTTCAAGTCATTCTGAAGCAAATGGGACCACTTTTGGAAAAAGAATGTGTGTTTGTGAGTCAATTTTTGATATTTTGTCTACTATCTCTCATAAAAGACTTAACCGGTTTTACAAATTAATAAGCCATGTGATGTAACTCTATCAGAACTGATGTTGGTTAATTTTCACAATAATTCCCCAAGCCTAATTACTTTGTAATTAGTGAAAAAAGTTTTTTTGCGTATATTTATTTCCGATCAAAATAGTTGAAAAGTGAAAAATTTTATGTCTACGTTTTAGCTCCCAAGTTCAAATCGATTTTAAAAATTCGAGAACCGTTTGAAAGATATTGGATGGGAATCGTGCTCATTGGTTTTTAGTAGAAATCGGCATAGCCGTTTCTTCATAATTGACTATTGCAATAAAAATCGAGGATTTTGACGAATTTTTCATGTTAGATATCATAGTCATAAGGAACATACTAACATTTTAGGACTTTACGACTGGTCATTTAATTCTAAAATTTTGTCGCAGTTTGTGTGAATTAGAAGTGATTTAAAATATTTGGAAGCTATTAGATCAAACTCGGTAAGGAGAAGCTTTTATTTGGTTTGTGAGACAATATGCCAAATCGTTTTTTCGGAATAAGAAGAAAAGTGCAAATAATTTCGTTCACGTTTCGTAAGAATTTTGGAGTAGTGGTTATTAGTTACTCGTAATAAACTGTTAAATATCTTTTTCTGCGTTTTTCAAAGAAATTTGTTTTTGTAAAACACTCCGATTCGATAATTTTATGTGTGCTCGCTGTATTATGTCATTCTGAAGCGATTGAGATCATATTTGAATAAAGTATATGTGCTTGTGTATGTGATCCGATTTTTTAATCCTTCGTCTACGTTTTCCTTAATTAATTAATTAATTAATGTTAAGCATTTTGGTATCAGTATGTGATTGAATATTTAATTTTATCATAAAATTTTATATAAAATTAGCTTTTTTACAGAACTGCTTTATATCTATTAAGTTTAATTGCATCTATTGCAATTAAAATAACTTTTATAATAAGTTTTTCATTAAACTATCATAATTATGCGTTACGGTTACAGTGTTTCACATTGAATTAAAATTCGGAACAAAGCAGAATATTTGTTGCACCTAAATTTCATTATCATGGTGAATATTACAGATGCATTGGAAGTACATCAGCGAGTAAAACATCCCAATGAGCATTGTTTCATAAAGATTCAATTTATGACTGGCAACATAAAATGTAGCCCCAAGATATCATTTATAAAAAATCTCATTCATGCAAATCAATACATTTGCGATTTGAGACTAATAGACTTAAGAAACTACCAGTATAAAAAATCAAAATAACAGTTCAGACTGTGTTATTACTGAATATTGATAGTTTACCAACTATGCTATAATATCGTGCAAGATTTTCAGTATCAAATATGATACAAGCTTGATCTAATTCCAAAATTATACGTTTCCATTGAAACTCAACTTTGATCCACAAACTCGAACTCGAGTGATTACAAGAATAAGTATATAATTTTCTATATATAAGAAGTCCTGTTTTGTCTCATCAAATGGGGCCTTACAGTGTTTGTTTTAACAATTTAAGAGATACGAAGAATGGCACAAAAGCGAATCCCAAACGTATTTAACTATTTAACAAACGACCGCTGCGAAATTAAGCTTCCCAATGAACAATGCTGATGCCCCAGTTTTCCGCATTGCCGGTATAAAACAAACATTTGATCTCTTTGAGCAATACTATCTGATTTTCATTATAAGCGTATTGCGTTCCGAAAGTCATCTTTAGTTCTAATTAATGATCAGCTCTCGAATAATGATATTATTTTAGTAATTATTTTGTCTATTTCAATTATGCAGATTTTCTGATCTAACTTTGCAAACTACTACACAGCTTGCACTGAATTCGAAACTTTATTGTTTCAGTTCATGCAAAATTATCAGTGCTGATACAATTATTTTATCACACTGAAATCGTTCTAAATATCGTACTAAATAATCATGGATGGTATCGCAATAAATTGCATATTTAATAAACAAATTTAAATCTAATGTAATGTATTACTATATTTACTGAAACATAAAGCAATCTCTAATTTTGATAAAAAATTGTTTAGTTTTCGCCAATCGGCTATATACAGCAAATATTATATCTGCATACACAAATAAACACACATATAAATATACTTACATTCACATGTATAAACACACGTACACATACACAATAATGTAAATTCATATACACCTGTAACAAGTTCTACTAATTTATGTCAATGCTTTTGTATAATTGTCACTTCAGAAATAACAAAATGTTTCTTTTTATTACGAAATGTTGTTGAGAAATAATATTCAGAAAGCAAAATAAATTACACTACAAATATTAAGGGTACTAAACGTATACAATGAGAGATTTGTACAATGAGAGATTCATACAATACTGTAAAAAGCGTGATTGATATTTAATGTATATACTTATTAATAGTTAACATTAGGTTTATGCAAACATCTAATTGAGTATATATGTATTTTAAAAAATGAATAAAGCACAATGCATGCTACCACTCTACCAGCTACTATTACTATTTCGAAAATATGTTATATGACTCAAATTAAACGCAGTTCTAAACATTTTGTATGTTAATTCAGTTACTCTTGAACAAATTAGTGATTATTATAAAAAAATTAATTATCAAGTAATGGTTTGTGATGATATGTGCACGTCTTCTAGCTATATTTTTAAAAACTTAAATTTTTCATTATTAATTATGAATGAATATTATTCCTCTTCTTTATTATTACGTAATTTAATACTTGCCTTAAATAAATAGATTGAGACACAAAGTATGTTTATATGTATTAAATGATTAATATCTAGCGGAATATTTTTAGTGTTTCCTTAACATTTCCAAAATAGGGAAACCCAGGTATTATATATTTACTATTGACTTTCTACACCACGCTAAATATGTCTGGTTCATTTGGTAGGTACATTTTGTATAAATCTACACCTACATTTCAATGGAAACAACTCCCGAAATAACATTATTTTCCACCAGTCAAATTGACCGACTGTGGTAGTTAGGCCACATAACAATTTTTTTTCCGCAAAAGAGAAAAAATAACTAAAATTAAAGAGTGAGGAACATATTCTTCTCTATCTTACTTGCATTATAAACGTATATAAATTTAGTGCAGTTATTAATAAATTGTTTGATAAAATTTTGCTTCTATGTACAAAACTATAAAAAAAACAAAAGCAAGTAGAAATATTGTAGTAAAAATATTTTTTTTATCCAATTCGTGTTCTCAAAATGTATATCATTTAAGTTTGGACGCAAAATGTAATCAGTATCTGCAGTATTCAGCATAGATTCTGATTGGAAACCGCTCAAGCCTGCGCGAAATTCTTCACTTAAATGAATTTTTATAATTCAACCGCTTATCTTAGGCCAGTATTATTTTAGTAATTATTTCAGGCTACAGAACCTATTGTTAACTTCCCGAAGGAGAAGTTTATGTTTTCATCAAAAAATCCGATTCGCTAATTTTATGTTTTCTCGACGTTTCAAGCCATTCTGAATCGAATGAGACCAAATTTGGAAAAAGTATGTGTGTGTGTATGTGTGTGTATGTGAACAGATTTTTCGCCGTAAATCGACGTTTTCTCGAAAACGGCTGGGTCGATTTCAAAAATTTAAAAGCCATTCGATGTATCTCAACGAGAACTATTGTTTGTCAGCTTTGTGCGACGATCGGCCAAGTGAAAAATTTTTCGTCTACGTTTTAGCCCGCAATTCTGAATCGATTTTGAAAATTCAAAAACCGTTCGAAAGATATTGGTTGGGAATCGTGCTGATTAGTTTTTGGTAGAGATCGGCCGGGCCGTTTTCTTGTAATAAAGTTAAAAAAAAAAATCGACGATTTTTATGCTTATTTTTTTGACGGTAGATACCATAGTTTTCTTGGTCATACTAAAATATTAAGGCCCTACGACAACTGGTTCAGCTTTAAAAATTCGTCAAAGTTTGCAAAAATCAGTATGGTCTTTTTGGCATTTGTCAAAATTAGACTTTTGATCGACGTTTTCTCAAAAACGCCTGAACCGATTTTGGAAATTTAAAAGCCATTTGATGTATTTCGGTGAGGACTATCGTTTGTCAGTTTTGTGCAACGATCTGCCAAGCCGTTTCTTTGTAATTTGAAAAACAAGTGTTAAACTTTTCGTCCACATTTAAGCTCATCCTACCGAACCGATTTTAAAAAAATCAAAAACTGTTCTAAAGATATTAGTTAAGAATGGTACTGATTAATTTTAGGTGAAAATCTACCGAGCCGTTTTCTTGTAATTAACTGTTGAAAAAAAAATTTAAGCCGATTTTCATGGAACTTTTTTTGTCGATATACATCATGGTCTTATAGAACTTACTGTAATATTACGGCCTTACGACAAGTAGTTTAATTTTAAAAATTCGTCAAAGTTTGCTAAAATTATTATCGTTTTTTTTTAAAGTAGGATTGATGAAGTATATTATTTACACATTTTTTTTTTGATTAAGTCGATTATTTACACATATCGGGAAGTTCATGTAACTTGCCTCAAGGCTAAATACCAAACCAACTAGTTATACAAAGTTTCATCCAAATTGTCATAAAAATTCAACATTCAATTGCGAAAAAAGCTTGGATCATTCAGATTGATTTGGAACGTCAATATAACACAATATAGCATTAAGCTACATAATAGTAAATACAATAACATGAGTATTTCATTGACTTCTCTATAAAATAGTTGAATCAATTAAACTGCTCTATATCTATCTATCATAACCCTGATAGTACATCGCGTATTTTGTGCGCCGATTGCTGAAAATTATGTGAATATTTGATTGATTTGTTATCTCTATCGTTTATATGTTCGGCAGCTATTGGTAATGAAAGCGTAATATATGGATTACTAATATTGACAATAGATTGATCGGAACGTCTTAGCAAATATAATTAATTTTGTACCGTACACGATACATACTGATCGTGCTTACATGCTTCAAGTCAACATATGTTTACCTAATATAACGCATGTCAACACGCTATTATTAGGGACAAAATTCTTGATCATCGATTGTAGTACAAATAGTATTTATTTTGTCATTAAGTTATATAGAATTATTACAATAGGTGTGTGCTCTGTTAATTTTTTTATCTAATGACGCTAGAGTTTTATCGCATTTTTATAAAAAAAATTCTTGTACAATGTTTATATTTTTTATGATTAATATTTTCGTTGTACTATCGATTAATTAAATCGATTATAATTGATATTTTGTTTTTGTGTCTTTGTTAAAAAAATGTATGTAACAGGATATATATATATATATATATATATATATATATATATTTATATATATATATATATATATATATATATGTAGCGAGGTACTATCTTCTTCTCTTCCTTGTGTCCACTGCGTGCTCCGGTAGGCAAGTGAAGGGCCGAGTATTGCTGCGCTGTGGTTTTATACCATAGAGGATAACGGTGCATGGCAGGGACGCGCAACCTGACGTAGTGCGCCAGGGCTGTGCAACCTTATCCTATATCACCCCCCCGCTGAGTGTGTTTGGCTCGAATATATAGACTGGTTTTGCTCTATCGATCGATATCTTAGTTTCCTTGCCGTTTCTAATCACTGTCATAGTTTTATCCGAACGGCCCACTACTTCGTATGGTCCTGTGTACGGCGGTTGTAATCCTGTCCTTATGGTGTCTTCCCGGATAAAAATTTGTCGAGCCGTTGATAAATCCGGGTGGACAAAGCTGTAATTATTTCCGTGATTCGAAGCGGGCGTTGCCTTGAGCGTTTTGACCGTTTGTCGAAGTTTTTTGAGAACCTGGTGTGTGTCTTGTGTGTTCTGATGGTCTTCGAAAAATTCTCCTGGAAGCCGAAGAGGTTCGCCATACACCATTTCAGCTGGAGAAGCTTGCAAGTCTTGCTTCCATACAGACCGCAATCCGAGTAGTACTAGCGGCAACGCATCCAGCCAGCTCTTATTGTTGTGGCACATAATAGCTGATTTAAAGGATCTGTGAAAACGCTCGACCATGCCGTTTGCACTGGGGTGATAAGCTGTGGTGTAAGTTATTTTCGACCCTGTAAATTTACCAATGGCGTCAAATAGGCGGGATTTAAATTGGACTCCGCGATCGCACGTTACTTCCGTGGGGCAGCCAAAACGAGATATCCATCCCTCTATAAATGCTTGCGCTACTGACTCGGCTGTTATATCTCGAAGTGGAATGACTTCTGGCCACCTTGTGAATCTACATATTACTGATAGGCAATACTTGAATCCTCGTGCGCTTGAAAGGGTCCGATCAGATCTAAATGTATGTGAGAAAATCGTCGGGTAGGAAGCAAAAATTTACCAAGCGGTGCTCGCGTGTGGCGATGAATTTTGCTGCGTTGACAAGGAATGCACTCCCTCGTCCAGGCTCGACAGTCCTTGTTCACTGACGGCCAAACAAATCGTTGGGATACCATTTTCACTGTGGCATTTCTTCCAGGATGGCTTAGGTTGTGAAATGCGTTAAAAACTTGTTTTCTTAACGTCTTCGGAACGAAAGGTCTTGGAATATTAGTGGATACATCGCAATATACGTTGATGGTAGTACCCGGAAGACGTACTGACTTTAGGACCAACGAAGAACTGTTCTTTAGGCAGCTTTGCAGTTCCGCGTCATCTTGTTGTTCCTTTGCGATTATGTTATAATCTGCATTCGACGAGACATGTAATTCTTCGATCCGGGATAAAGCATCAGCTACGACGTTTTCTTTTCCTTCAATGTGCTTTATTTCCGTTGTAAATTGTGCTATGAAAGTTAGTTGATTCAGTTGAACTGGCGGCAATTTGTCCTGTTTCTGTTGGAAGACAAATGTTAGCGGTTTATGGTCTGTGTATACTACGAAATGTTGTCCATCAAGAAAGTGCCTAAAATGTCGGATAGCTTCAAAGATTGCTAGAAGTTCTCGGTAGTATGTTGGCCATTCGCATTGGCGTTTAGAAATTTTCTTCGAGAAGAAAGCTAGTGGTTGCCATGTTTTCCCTATTTGTTGTTGCAGCGATGCTCCTATTGAAATTGTACTAGCGTCTGTAAATAAAGCTAACTTGCCGTTGACCACTGGATGATGTAAAAGAGTAGCATTTGATAGGCTTTCTTTGCAATTAATAAAAGCCTGCTGAAGTTGCTCGTTCCATTCTATGATAGTGTTATTTTTAACGTTTGGTCCTTCTAGCAGTTTTTGCAATGGAGCTTGCAATTCAGCCGCACGGGGAATGCATCGGCGAAAATAATTAATCATTCCTAGAAATCTGCGCAATTCTTGTATGTTAGTAGGAGGTTTGATTCTTACAAGAGCTTCCACTCGTTCCTTAATTGGGCGTATACCATCTTTAGAGACTGTGTATCCCAAAAAATCAATTTCCGGGACACTAAATATGCATTTCTCACAGTTGATTATGATACCATACTGCTGCAGTCTTTCGAAAATGCTTCGTAGATGTCTTGCATGCTCTTCCTGGTTTCTTGATGCAATTAGCAAATCGTCGATATAAGCATAGCAAAAATCCATACCTTGTGTGACTTCGTCGATAAACCTTTGAAAGGTTTGGCCTGCATTACGAAGTCCGAAGGTCATATAAGGAAATTCGAAGAGTCCGAAAGGAGTCGTAATTGCTGTTTTTGGTATGTCCTCCTCGTTGACCGGAATTTGGTTGTAAGCCTTCACCAAGTCGATTTTGGAAAAAACTTTCATTCCTTGAAGATGCTGCGTAAAATCGTAAATGTGCTTTACCGGGTATCTGTCTGGAATAGTTCGAGCGTTGAGTGCCCTGTAATCTCCGCACAGGCGCCATCCGAGGTTTCGTTTAGGTACCATGTGAAGCGGCGCGGCCCAGGGGCTGTTTGATCGTCGAGCGATTCCGAGCTTCACCATTTCTTCAAATTCTGTTTTAGCTATTTGAAGGCGTTCCGCGTTGAGCCGTCTTGGTTTAAAATAAATCGGAGGCCCTGGTGTTGTATTGATGTGGTGTGTTGTTGAATGCTTCACTTTGTGAGGTGCTCCTTGAGGTCTGGTAATATCCGGAAATTCTTGCAATAGGCTGTGGTGCTCCTTTCGCAAGGTTTTAACAGTTGGGACGACTGCATCTGTTACTTTTCCCATCATTTGTGCTTTTGTATCTCCCTCTAGAAGCCGTTTGTTGCGCAGATCTACCAATAAGTTATAAAATGATAAGAAATCTGCTCCAATAATGGGTTTTTCGACGTCGGCTATCACAAACTTCCAAGAAAAATTCATTTTAAGGCAGAAGTTCAAAATTAATTGTACTGTCCCATAGGTCGCCATTTTCGCACCATTTGCCGTATATAACGTATATTCGGTACGCGGATGCTGCCCTTTCAGTTTTCTGCGAGGGTATACACAAAGATCCGCGCCCGTGTCGACTAAAAATTCTTGTTTAGATGCTTTGTCAACAACTAATAGGCGGCTTGTTGAACTAATTAATTGACAGTCATGCGCCGCATTCATTGACTGTCGTTTAAGTTTAAAGATTTAAATGAACAAGGTTCATTACACTTCCGTGCTTTAGCTCCAAATCTTGAGTGGTACTGGCAATAGCCACGTGGAGATGGATGCACGACCTTCGACCTCGATGGTAAGGTTCGGTACTTGGCTTGGGTGAGGGCTTCAACTTGTTTAGCTAACAAGTCAATCTTTGAATTTAATGTAGCGTTCTGGTTTTGAAGCTCCAAAATTTGTTCTGAAATGGTATGATTCATTTCTTTGGACGTGGATGGCATTTGTTTACTAACTCCTTGGATTTGATGCTGCAACACTATATCGGCGATTTTATCTGCCATGTCTGCTATTTTATCCAACTCGAGATGGTCGTGTGCCGAAATTATGGCTTGAATATTTTCTGGTAGCCGCCTGATCCACAATATCTTGAGAATACTATCGTCGACTTTTGACCCGCCTAGTGCGCGCAAATGACGCAAAAACTGCGATGGTCGTCTGTCGCCGATTTCTTCTCTGTCCAGTAACTGTTCTAACTTGCGATCTTCTGACATCGATACTCTCTTGATGAGAGTACATTTCAGTGTTTCATACTTATTCTCTGTTGGTGGTTTCAAAATAATGTCTTCAACCTCGGCTGCGTATTGCGTCTCTAAGTATGCGATTGCTACATAAAACTTTGTAGTGTCAGCTGATATATTCGAAAGCGCAAATTGTCCCTCGAGTTGAGCAAACCATAGCTGAGCCTTTTCAGGCCAAAATGGCGGAACTTTGACACCGACTCTTTCGACCTGCGATGGCGGGAAAGATATTTGCTCTGGCTTATCCGGTTTTGACATGCTCGACTATTCTCACGTCAGGGGTCACCAATGTAGCGAGGTACTATCTTCTTCTCTTCCTTGTGTCCACTGCGTGCTCCGGTAGGCAAGTGAAGGGCCGAGTATTGCTGCGCTGTGGTTTTATACCATAGAGGATAACGGTGCATGGCAGGGACGCGCAACCTGACGTAGTGCGCCAGGGCTGTGCAACCTTATCCTATATATATATATATATATATATATATATATATATATATATATATATATATATATATATATATATACTCCTGTCAACTAAGTATGGGGAATTGTTTTATGAGTAATAAACACACGCCAACAATTAATACAATCGCACTTTTTAAATGTCTATGAAGGTATTGCATTTAGCTTCTTGACTGATTTTTTCGTACAATTAGTAGCATTTTATCGATCCAAAGCGGTGTCCTATGAATGGCAGTTGATGTTTTGGTGAAAGAAATATATTACATGTGTGGACGGTGGTTGTACTATATTTCACAATTTATTTGCAAAATTTGTTGCAAAAGCGTTTACGTTCACAATATGATCCTTATGCGACGGTGCCTTTTCAAGATCTATCTATTTTCTTTCCACAAATTGAGACGTTTTCCATGCACAATCTCTCTGAAATGCCGCATAACTTTCGAATAATGTATCATATTCACAACAAAACCATTTGAAATTATTTGAGTTATTCACAATAAAACCATTTGGAACTATTGAGTGCACAAGATCACTGCAATCAACAACATCAGCTCTGTAACTTCAAATTTTGACCAACTTCGATGTGTCAAAAGTCAAGGTCTTGGTTTCGGCTCATCTCGGCAGAGCACCATTCTGCTATCTTACGACTGGATTTACCTACATTTCATACATCATCTTTTATCCAAATTTACTTTTTCATGGATAATTTTCGCCAACTTTTTCCGGTAAAATTTTTGAAAATAGTTCAACACTCGTAGAACGCGTAGAACAGATCCTCCACGTATACACTAGAAGAACAGATCCATATTTATCATTTTTTCCATATCATATTTATCAAATTCTTAATGTGTCAATATTCATAACTATATAAATTCTGTTTAAAACACAAAATTTAAAACAAAGCCTCTATGCGATTTGTTTTTCATTGGAGAAATAGCGGAACACGCTATATATAAAAAAAATATTATTACTATTACTATTATTATATAAAAAAAATAATAGACGGATGGGGATCAAACTTCGTACCAATAATAAGGACTTTTGTACACATTTTTTAATATAATAAATAAAAACAATATTTTTGTTTATATTAACAAGAAAAATTTAGAGACTGTCTAATAGTGTTAACTAAAACCTAATTCTTATATATAAGAATACGGTAAATTAAAAATTTAAATTAAAAGTTGTCATAATCTTAACTAATTATAACTGTTAATTTAAAATCAATTATTATTTGATATAAATAAGAGTAGTACTAATATACAGCATATAAATATATTCATTTCTGTTTTTGATACATTTTATGGTTGCTATATAAGCCGTATATAATAAAGTATAATAATTTACTATATAACATGTCACCACATTCGTATTTCATTCATATCATAAAAAACTTTTAATAATATGACATAAAACAAAATTACCTGTTCTTCATAATAATGCATCCATATAATTTTGGCCTTAATTATGATATCAGATTTGTACTCGTAATTGTAGATCTCAAAAATAATTTGAAGCTGTAATATATATTTATATAAATAGTAGTAATAAATCTAATACAATCTCAATAGAAAGACAATATTCTTTGAAATACCTTCTCGAAATACTAAGTTAAGTACAACAAAAACACATTCAGATTGCTGTTAAAATACACCTATACAGAACAAACATTCATATAATTCAGTTGCAAATAGTAGTTAAATTTTTGTTGCTTTTATATAAGTGCTATAATATTACAAATTCAGTTATGCCCTGTTTATTACTACACTTCTCTGTTCATTAACTATTTTCATAACAAACATTCAAGTCTTTCCTTTGACTTCATGTAGCTTTATATTTGTGTTGAATGATATTACAGAACACTACTCCGTACGTCTACGTGCTGCAATTGCAGAAGATATAAGCTCTGAAATGAATTTTTCTGCAGAACAAACCGCACAACAAGAGATAACTTATATATTACTATCGCTCCATTAAACTCACTTAAATAAATTATTATAAGAGAATAATAAAAGTTGGCGGTAATCATTGCAGCCGGTACAGTCTCTTGTTATTACGGCGGTATATTCTGCACAGAACCGTTGTTGAGGATTTATTGTTTCACATGATTGTGTTATAAATCATATTTTTGTTCCGAGTATAATAAATACAATTGTATTTAATAACTTCTCTTCACCGTGCATGACTTCGAGAGATACGGCTTCTTTGTTTTTCTCGAGAGAAATCTTTTGAATTGTACGTTCTCGGATATATTATTACATTTTTTGCTGTTCTTGTTTTATATTCATCAAAGTTTGTAGAAAATGTTAATAAAATCTCATAAAACTTTCTTTATATGCTCAAGAAATAATTTTGAATATTATTTGTTGACATTAATCTTTTGCTTTAATCCTATTATTTTGTTAAACTACATTCTTTTATCTTATATGAATCTACACATTTATCAGAGTAAAGGGGTAGAGCGAGAAACAAAGGTTTAATTTGACTTACAGTAATTATATTGATTAAATAAAATGATCTATATCACAACACATAACCGTATCAAACAAGATGCAGTGAATTCCAAATTACTTCTAAATTATAGAAATTTGGTTTTTCACTAGTTTTTATAAAATTAGCCACCTGCCTCTTTTAACCGCATATGCGGAGCAAATACGAATGCGAATGTTTTCTTTTTCACTTTTAAAAGCTACATTATTCAGAGAATACAGATTTTTTTTAAAGATCTCATGGTATATAACCTTGATCTGGTATTGCGTCAGAAATATTCATTAGCACTTGGAATAAATATTCATTTCATCTCTTGCAAAATGGCTTTTCTTGACTTGGTTCACATTAATAAGAGATAATGGTAGTAGACCACTTTACCCGCAGACCTTTAAGCCCCGATTACCAAACATATTTGGATAGCAGTTTTTGGAATATGTGTATTAAGTGCTTATATTTTCAAATAAAGAGTTAATCTTCAAATTACATTCTCATTTCATCATTCAAGAAGCAAAATTTTGTCTGATATTTTAATAATTCGAGCCTCACGATTTAATTAATTTTACGACCTAATTTGTAAATATTGTTTAAAAGCAAATTTAATTATACGATTATTGCTAACCTTGAAAACGTTGTTCTGCAAATTAAACAGATACGCTTAGCAACATCCACAAGTATTAAAGAACATGTTTCTAAATATTCTGTTTTCAGCTTTTACCAATTTGAATACTCTATAATAATGCTGCAATATTCATCTTATATTTGGGCACATATCAGGCTTCTACAATTTTTTTAGTCAAATATTATTATTTATTTTTCCATGTAATGAATCGCATTGGGAAATTGCCAAAGGTTGCTCAGAATTTATTTTAGTTATTAATTTATTTATTTGACAAAGTAATATAATGGGTTGTGAAACAATAATTCAATTTATTAAAGTGTATGCCTCTCGCAGTTTTTTACTAAATCTTATCTTTATTAGAATAATATTGTTTGCCCTTCGATGGTCTAAATCACTCTGATACCGAATGGCCGCCAGCTTAACTACTTAACTAATAATGCTTGGATGATCGACTATTTATTGAACAGATTATTTGGCCTTGCATTGATATTCCCAAATTTACAACAAACCAAATTATACAAAGTTTGTTTATCATGAATATACTGCTTTATAAACAAGCAATTACGCTGAACTTCTC